>NC_041221.1:66062116-66134096 GCF_002837175.3 Physeter macrocephalus
AGTGGCTGTATCAATTTACATTCCCACCAGCAGTGCAAGAGGGTTCCCTTTTCTCCACACCCTCTCCAGCATTTATTGTTTCTAGAGTTTTTGATGATGGCCAATCTGACCGGTGTGAGATGATATCTCATTGTCGTTTTGATTTGCATTTCTCTAATGATTAATGATGTTGAGCATTTCTCTCATGTGTTTGTTGGCAATCTGTGTCTCTTCTTTGGAGAAATGTCTATTTAGTTCTTCTGCCCATTTTTGGATTGGGTTGTTTGTTTTTTTGTTATTGAGCTGCAAGAGTTGCTTATAAATTTTGGATATTAGTCCTTTGTCAGTTGCTTCGTTTGCAAATATTTTCTCCCATTCTGAGGGTTGTCTTTTGGTCTTGTTTATGGTATCCTTTGCTGTGCAAAAGCTTTTAAGTTTCATTAGGTCCCATTTGTTTTTTTTTGTTTTTATTTGCATTTCTCTAGGAGATGGGTCCAAAAGGATCCTGCTGTGATTTATGCCATAGAGTGTTCTGCCTATGTTTTCCTCTAAGAGTTTGATAGTGTCTGGCCTTACATTTAGGTCTTTAACCCATTTTGAGTTTATTCTTGTGTGTGGTGTTAGGGAGTGTTCTAATTTCATACTTTTACATGTAGCTGTCCAGTTTTCCCAGCACCACTTATTGAAGAGGCTGTCTTTTCTCCACTGTATATCCTTCCCTCCTTTATCAAAGATAAGGTGACCATATGTGTGTGGGTTTATCTCTGGGCTTTCTATCCTGTTCCATTGATCTATATTTCTGTTTTTGTGCCAGTACCATACTGTCTTGATTACTGTAGCCTTGTAGTATAATCTGAAGTCAGGGAGCCTGATTCCTCCAGCTCCATTTTTTGTTCTCAAGATTGCTTTGGCTATTCGGGGTCTTTTGTGTTTCCATACAAATTGCCCCAACAATTTTTATATCTTGTTTTCCCTCCATGTTAAAATAAGTCTTTTTCAGGGTTGACAAACTACAAAATCAGCAGTGGAGAGAAAATTGCTTTGCATTTACAAAATTGAGCTTGATTTGACACAAAGAGGATTCATTTTCTAGAAAATCATAAGCTTTTCATACAAACCTGAATATAAAAAAGTTGACATTAAGTACAGTTAAAATCTAAAGTCTACGAAAGCGAGGGATTTAAGGTACAGATAGTAATTCTAATGTACTTGTAAACGTATTAACCAAATAATACCTTGTAGACATGATGTGTAACAAAGGTTTATGCTATGGTAAATGAAGTAATCTAAAACTCAAAAAAGAAGAAGAGATTTTTTGAAAGCAAGTATATTTCACTTGTGTTTAGAAATATGGGTTAACAAGTATGAGAAGACCTGGTTTCCAGTGAAGAATGTTTCTTTGTACTGAGCAGCTTTGGAATTTTGAGTAAGACATTTAAACATTATGATTCTTTAAAATTTTCTTTCAATTCTAAAGTTGTGTGATTCTGTGAATTTATAATCTTTATTATTCCAAGTTAATCTATACAAATACCATTAAAGTTTTCAGATGGAAATCTTAGTTACGGTGTAATTTAAATATCAATTTTGCGTTTTTAATCACTGTTTTTTCTAGAAGCCAAGACCTTTGTACATTTATTTTTATTTTTTATTTTTTTGTGTTTTCTTGGCATACAGTTAAGTTCTTGATCTACTGACTTTATTGGATACTTTGCTGTGGAATTTTGGCATACAACCAGTTATATCGTTTTCTTAACTAAGAAAATTTCAAATATACTCTAGTTGAGAGAACAATACAACAACCCCCATATATTCTTCACTCATATTTAACAGTTCTTAAGGTGTTGCCACGTTTACTTTTCCTCTTTCCTGGAGCAAATCTTAATGTGTCATTTCATCCAATAATATTTAGAGTATGAATCTCTAAAAAGGACATTTTCCATAACCAGTTTTTATTATGAATTTTTTAAGGTTGGATGTTAGGAATTAATCTTAAATTCTTCTCCCTGAGAGTAGGTCAGCAGATATTAATTGCCTATTGCATACGAGAGATATCTAAGGTACTGAAGGAGATGAAAGAGACAAATAGTTGTCTCTTGACATTCATGGGGAAAGGCGTTAGACACAAACCCTCAAAGTTCATTTAGTAACTTATTAAAATCTGCCACAGAAGAAAACTAAATACTGTATTACATTGTTATTATAGTCAAAGCTAACATTTAGCAAAATATAAAAAACTGAAGGGTTTATGATGAATAATGTTCCCACTAACAGCATATGTATTATTTGCATGGTGAAGATAGAGAAAACTGTGTGGCAAGGTGAAGTCAGGTTACAATACTACCAAAGAGTCTTCTTGATGAGTTATTGTTTTCTGAATAAACTAACAAAACAGAACCACATAGCTGCTTTGAGATGGGTTGATTAGTATAAGCTCACTCAGCCTCGTAAAAGAGATTGTCATACTTATAAATTTATAATTTCATGATGTGGTCCTTAGGGAAAATTCCCAAATAGTTGAAGTTATGAATGTTAAATTTGAGAATGCCAGGGTGCCACTTATATGGTATAGCTTGAACCTTCAGGAAATTTACAAAATAGTGAAATTTATTTAAAAGATAAATGTGTTTATAAGCAGATCATCAAGTATGTTAAATTCATTTTGTTTTCAGTTTCGTTTGGGTGATTTTAAATGCCAAGTACTGATTAAATGCTGATTCTAGATCTTGTCTCTTGCTCTGCCAAATTCAAATTGGCTTTTAAACACGTTGTTTAAAGAGTAACTCCTATAATACACAAAGGGTCATTTCTGCTATGAGCCTATGTGGGGACTTAAGAGTGTGTGTGTGTGTGTGCACGTGCGTGCGTGCGTGTGTGTGTGTGAGTCTAGGCTTATATAAATGTGAGGAAACTTTTGGTGGGAAATTTTAATGGAGGAGAGAGTCAAGGTGGCTAGCTTGATCAAAAAAAAAAAAGCTATGCACTAAACAGAAGAGGAGATTTTAAGTATAGCATGGTGCTTATCCTTTCTGGATGCTTCACAAGGACTCTTGTCTGGGTCCTAGGAAAAGGGGCTCTTGAAGCATTGCTGATTTATGCTTTGTTTTTTGCCCGTCTCTATCTGTCTGGCAAATATTTGAGTTCCTACTCTGCCGGTCACTGTACTGGATGCCTGAAATGCAGCTGTGAACAAAGGTAGGATCACAAATGGAGAGGAGGGTAGTTTCACTTCCTCCTTCTTCATATTGAGATCATACTCTGTATACCTGAGAGCATTGTCTAGACATCAGTAGCTAAGGACAGCCTTATGGCTGTTGCTAGGATTAGAGGACTTGAGGGATCTGGAAGTTGGGCCACAGTGACCTTCCTGGGCCTGAGGTGTACCAGTGGCAAGTTTGAGAACAAAATAAAAATTAGATTTTACTTAAAAAATATGTAGGTAACATGTTACAGGTCTTTAGGAATGTCCTTCATTGAAAGTTAATAAATATCAATTGAGAGACATTGGCACTTTGGAAATTGTTTTTGAAACCTTATAATCCACCAAAGCTTCTGGCCTGACACATTTGGGTAGTTTGATATATATGTATGTCATGGTTAAGTGGAAACAAATTTATATTTAAATATTAAGGAAAAAGCTGACTACTTCTAAAGTAACTACCTTTTTTTGTTACAAATGTGTGGATGTTTTGAGAGTTACTTGTGAATTTTTTAAACATATAGAAAAATAAAGAAAAAGTATTAACTGCCATATACCCATCACCTAGATTTAGCAGTTAACATTTCGCTGTTTTTGCTTTATTGCTTTTTCTAAGATATTTTCAAGTAATTTAAAGATTTCACGATATTTTATTACTAAATACTTTAGTATTCACTTGTAAAAAGATAGATTTATTTTTTTAAAGGTTAGAAGAAAATTCTCCACTGACAGTTTACTGATTTAGTAGACTTTTATTCAGCTATTCATGGGTCAGGCAGCATCCAGTCTAGCAGATAGGAGCTCCAAAGAGCTGTACAAGCTGAAAGAGTTTTTTTGTAGAAAAGTGAGACTGATTTAGTAGACTTTTATTCAGCTATTCATGGGTCAGGCAGCATCCAGTCTAGCAGATAGGAGCTCCAAAGAGCTGTACAAGCTGAAAGAGTTTTTTTGTACGAAAGTGAGCAGGAGCAAGGAAGCTAGACTGGGAATTAGCTGAATAGCTAAATCAGGGTTATTTTCCTTATATGGAGCAAAGAGAAGTCCTAGAGCTGGGTCAGCTAACTTGTGTTGAGTAGGCAGGCACTGATTGGTTGACCTAGACCTGCCTTTTCTGGGAGAGCCCAGCATAGAACCTTAGTTTTGGTTTGCTGCTGTGGGGCTTAGCATGAGTGATTCCATCTTGAGCCTAATCTGGTTACTTAGCATATATAATCATTTAACTTTTATCATACTCAATACACATAAAAGTAGTGATTTAATATGATGTAATACTTCTAGCCAATTTTCTACATTGTTCTTAAATATGTTTACAAGTGGTGTGTTTGAGCCAGAAAAATGAATATGGCAGGTACATAGCATTTGATCATGTTTCTTAAGTGTCTTTTTTTTTGCCACACCAGGCGGCTTGTGGGATTTTAGTTCCCCGACCGGGGATTGAACCTGCGCCCTCGGCAGTGAAAGTGCGGAGTCCTAACCAATGGACCGCCAGGGAATTAATTCCCTCTTGAGTCTTTTTAAGTTAGAATAGTATTCTCTCTCTCTTTTTTTTTTTTTGTTGGTGCACCATTGACATGTTGAAACATTTTTTGATTATCTTTTTTTTTTTTTTTTTTAATATTTATTTACTTGGCTGTGTAGGGTCCTAGTTGTGGCGCATGGGCTCTTTGTTGCAGCACACGGGCTTCTCTCTAGTTGTGGCATGTGGGCTCCAGAGCGCCCGGGCTCAGTAGTTGTGGTGCACAGGCTTAGTTGCCCCGTGGCATGTGGGATCTTAGTACCCTGACCAGGGATTGAACCGGTGTCCCCTGCGTTGCAAAATGGATTCTTAACCACTAGACCACCAGGGAAGTCCCTATCTTGTTGATTAGAGTTAGGTTAAGCAGGTTTTGAAAGCTCCAGCTTGTGGATAATGTTCATTGCCCCACTATTAGTGATGAATTACAAGACTTTGGTTTAAACATTTTTGGTGCTCACTTTTCTTAGGGGAAAATTGTGAGGACAGTGGTCCTGAGGCTAAAAAAGTTTAAGAATGTTTAAAATGCTAAGAGAAATAAAACTTCCTGTAATGTTTTGCTTTTGATATTCAAGGAGTCAAGTCTGTGTGCTTCTGCAAAGTTGCTAAACAGTCAGTGGGTGGCACTGTTTCTTCTGGTTTAGAAAAAGAAAAATGCAAGTATTTGGGATTTTCATGAACTACTACCTAAAATGTTTCATTAAATAATTTATTTTTAAATTGTCTAACTGAATATTCCCTACCCCCTCTACATTTTTGAGAATAAAATGTAGAATAAATATTTTTATCCCTCCTATTTGTGCTTTATTATTACTTTCTCTTTTCCAGATGAGCCTTTTGTGAGCATGTATCAGTTGGTATTTTCTGGAGCAGAGAGAAGCTTGTGGAGGGCTTGTGTTTACAGGATAAGTTAGCAGTATTCCGTCCCAAATTCTTATGGTTTCTTCCTTCTTTGTCTGTCTCCTTCCTTTTACCCTTGGACTGAAAGTGTAGTGCTATTGCTGCTTTATTCCAACCATCCCTGTTTGTGTAGAGCCTTTTTGTAGGCTAGCTAAAAAGAATTATGAATTGTGGCATAATAGATGCCTAATGCCTAAACTAGGTGCTTAGCTCCAGAACTGGAGTGTGAAACAAAGAAGAATATTAATTAAAGTTTTTTCATACTACTGTTTCTTTCTTGATTTCTGTCACAAATGTCTACACACTAAAAACAATGACCAAAGCAATAGGGGCTGGATGACTCCAGTCCAAGTTGTGGAATGCCCCATTGCTGGGAAGCCAATTCTGGACTGTAACTAAGTGGTATTATATTCTGCAGCTCTCTTCTGTGGGAGAGAGTTAGGGGTGGGATAGGATACTTTATACCTTATCAGATCCCAGGAGGCCATGAGAAACCATCTAACAGAGGAGATAGGGAGGTGAGCAGGAGATTGGTGTTCTAGCAGTTGCTTACAAGCCTTTCATCCTCTTGTGTTCCAGGAGGATCACAAGATGTTCTGCCAATACTCGGATTAGCTGAGGTTTAAGCCTTTGCCTGTGTAGATATGTGCAGTTTCCAAGGCATATGGTGAAGCTGTTCCTCTATACCTGGAAGCACAGACCATTAAGATTACTGAATTAAAATAACAGAAGTGGAATTTGATTTTTTCATAGAAATATTGTATTTACAGGATTGCATTTCTGACTGGTTTCTGATGCCTGACCACATTAGTAAATACAGTGTTTAATTAGTTGATATGACATATCTCAAATAAGAAAAAATCATTCTGAAGTGTGCTAATGATAACTAGTCATATGCACTTATGTATAATTTTATTTAAAGAAAATTGCCATGTATGCTCAGGTGGTTTGCTCTTAGACCTTCTGGAAAAAAACGAAGATACCACTGGAAGGTGGTTCTCAGTGTGAGTCAGGTTTTTAAATACTGGTACATATTAGGCAAGCAGCCTGACAAGTGATGTGGTTTATATGTTCTTGGCTTTAAATACCCAAAACCATATGGGTAGAATTGGCAGAACACAGAAATTTAACTCCTTTGTATTCTTAGTATATTGATTTATCTGATAAACTCAGTGACAGTCCTGTTTTTAAAGCTGAGTGTTACAACTATTAGTGGAAGAAAAAAAAGTAAAAATAGGAAATATCAGACTGCAATGCAGGCATTAGGCTAAGCAGTGTTTCAAGAAACTAATATTTTGTGGGGGAGACGTGTGTGTGTGTGTTTGTAGCAGCGGCCAATGTAAACTATACTTACTGCTGTGCACTGTGACTAAAAAAAGTTTAAAATGTTGCTGTAAGTGATTCTTGACTATTTTAAATCTCATTGAAAATGTGTGCTCAGTTTTAAAACCAAAATGTATTACTATGTAGGTCTAATTGATTACTGAAATCTGTAATAATATTGTGACCAAATTTGTTGATATCTTTGCAGTTAGCTTCTGGAATTTATAGTTTTGCCTGCTCTCTGTGGAATCACCACACAGACACATTCCTTCAACAAGTTTCTTCTGGCAATGAAGCTGCAGTTCTAAGTTCACTAGAACGAACTCTGCTGTCACTGAAAGGTACTATTAAACTTGACATGCTTATTTTTGAAACAGCATACCTCAGAACAGTGGCCGAATAGTTTCTCTGTATGGACTTTCTGTTTCCAGTTGCACTGGTGGAAGAATAAGGGGTTAATAATTCCCTCAGAGACAAGGGCTCTTGTAGTTTGCTTTTCTTTTGTAAGAGCTCTTCCTCTACCCTAATTGATGAGAGCACACATAGTTCAGATGGATAGCTTTAAGTTATATTCACATTACTGGAGTTTCATGGCTCTGAATGCATACCTTTCAAATACTTGCACTTCTTTTTTGCTTCATTTCTCATTCTGGGCTGCTACCATTATTATTGTCATGCCGACTTTCCTAAACTTCTGTCCCCAAGGCTTATTAGTTGAGCTCTATCTCCCAGCTCTCTTTTCCCTGAGAACTCATCTTTCTTGTTTGTACCTTAGGCTCACTTGGAGGTTAGAAGGTGCTTGTTGGGGTGCTATCTTGGCCTGTGTTTTCCTATGCTTTGTTTATAGGCATTCCCTTAGCATAAATCTCTTGCACCTTCCCTGAGCTGAGCTTATCTTGATGCATGTATTCCGAGGTTCCTTTCCTTTCTAAAACATTCACCATCATTTTATTCTCTTTGTCTTCCTTCTGTTCTGGTTGCTGAGGCTCTTTTATCTTGTGTTTCTTAGTTTGAGCTCAAGCAACCTTTATTTCTTTCTTACTACAGCTCATTTTGCATTCTCTGTTTTATTTGTAAACCCTTTTATCATACTCATCTTAGTACCTTACAATGGCACTACTCCATTGCATCACTTACATTAATAAGATAGTGGATGCACAAACCCCAAACTGTCAACACATTTTGGGAAACCTTGTGGACAAATTATTTTAAAGGACTGTTGACATGTAAAATCCAATCCATTGTGCAGGTGGTTTTACAAGTGAATGGAGATGGTTTTGCCAGCATTCTTGAGGAAGACATTAAAAGACCTTAGAAATGTTTACACAGAAAGAATTAGAGAAACTGATACAAGATTAGATACATAAAGCGGTGTGTAAGTACTGTATTTAATTATTAAGGAATTTCCATGAATCCTTTTGATTGTAGAGTTTTTTTGTCTCACTGACTTCAAAGCCTAACTCCTGACACAAATGATGCCGTTCTACTCTACATTAGCCTGCTTTAGGCTTTTCGACACTGCAGCATCTCAAGGTCTTAGATACACGTTAGCATTTCTAAGGCATCCTGACCTGGAAAAATCTCATAGCATTTTTCTTTAAAATACTTGTTCTGTCAAGCTATAAATTTCTTTCCTTTTATGATTTAAATACTTAGGACTAGAGCTTTTGTCACATGTAATCTTTGCATTTATACCTGTGTGCATTTAGTATCTTTTAGACAGGCATATGTTCATTACTTCATTCAACATATTTATAGGTAGGTGCTTGGTTCTGGGAAGACAGATATAATAAAATGATCATACAAGTACATGTAAAATGACATCTGTGACAGGGGGGCCTTACAATGTTATGATGATTGATAATAAGGTCAGAAAAGACTTCCCTGAGAAAATGATGTTTGAACCAAAATCATAAAGGATAAATGGAAGTTAACTAGGTGATAAAGGGAGAAAGAAAGCACTGTCCCAGATAGTGTAGACCAAGGTCCTGTGGTGGGAAAGATCTTGTCCAGGGTAAGGGATTCAGCTTGAGCCCTATTTTCTCCTATTTTGGTGCAGTAACTTGAGTTGTATATAATTGATGGTATGAAACTGAAGGTCTTTAGACATTTGCATTCTAAGCCTGATTTTAATACACTGACTTTATTAATTTTTTATTGAAGTTTAATTGATTTACAATGTTGTATTAATTTCTGGTGATTCAGAGAAGTGATTCACTTACACACACACACACACGTTTTTTTTTCATATTCTTTGCCATTATGGTTTATTACAGGATGTTGAATATAGTTCCCTGTGCTATACAGTACGACTTTGTTATTCATCTATTTTGTATATAGTACTGATAGTACTTTCTGCTAATCTCAATTCCTAATTCATCCCTCCCTGACCCCCTTCCCTTTTGGTAAGTATAAGTTTGTTTTCTACGTCTGTGGGTCTGTTTCTGTTTTGTAAATAAGTTCATTTGTGTCATATTTTAGATTCCACATGTAAGTGATATCATATGGTATTTGTCTTTCTCTTTCTGACTTCACTTAGTATGATAATCTCTAGGTCCATCCATGTTGCTGCAAATGACATTATTTCATTCTTTATGGTTGAGTAGTATTCTGTTGTGTGTATATACCACATCTTCTTTTTTTTTTTTGTGGTACGCAGGCCTCTCACTGTTGTGGCCTCTCCCGTTGCGGAGCACAGGCTCCAGACGCACAGGCTCAGTAACCATGGCTCATGGGCCCAGCCGCTCCGCGGCATGTGGGATCTTCCCGGACCGGGGCATGAACCCGTGTCCCCTGCATCAGCAGGCGGATTCTCAACCACTGCACCACCAGGGAAGCCCCACATCTTCTTTATCCATTCATCTGTTGATGGACATTTAGGTTGTTTCCATGTCTTGGCTATTGTAAATAGTGCCGCTATGAACATTGGGGGTATATATATCTTTTCGAATTATGGTTTTCTCCAGATATATGCCCAGGAAGGGGATTGCTGGATCATATGGCAACTCTAGTTTTTTAAGGAACTTCCATACGGTTCTCCTTAGTGGCTGTACCAATTTACGTTCTCACCAAAAGTGTAGGAGGGTTCCCTCTTCTCCACACCCACTCCAGCATTTATTATTTGTAGACTTAAAAAAAAAATTTTATTTATTTATTTATTTATGGCTGTGTTGGGTCTTTTTTGCTACACACGGGCTTTCTCTAGTTGCAGTGAGTGGGGGCTACTCTTCGTTGCTGTGCGCGGGCTTCTCATTGCAGTGGCTTTTCGTTGTGGTGCATGGGCTTCACTAGTTGTGGCACCCAGGCTCAGTAGTTGTGGCTCACAGGCTCTGTAGTTGTGGCTCACAGGCTCTAGAGTGCAGTCTCAGTAGTTGTGGCACACAGGCTTAGTTGCTGTGCGGCATGTGGGATCTTTCCTGACGAGGGATCGAACCTGTGTCCCCTGCATTGGCTGGCGGATTCTTAACCACTGCGCCACCAAGGAAGTCCCTGTAGACTTTTTAATGATGGCCATTTTGACCGGTGTGAGGTGGTGTACCTCATTGTAGTTTTGATTTGCATTTCTCTAATAATTAGTGATGTCGAGCATCTTCTCATGTGCCTATTGGCCATCTGTATGTCTTCTTTGGATAACTGTCTGTTTAGGTCTTCTGCCCATTGTTTGATTGGGTTGTTTGTTTTTTTGTTATTGAGTCATACGAGCTGTTAGTATACTTTGGAAATTAAGCCCTGGTTGGTTGCATCGTTTGCAAACATTTTCTCCCAGTCTGTAGGTTGTCTTTTCATTTTGTTTATGGTTTTTGCTCTGCAAAAACTATAAGTTTGATTAGGTCCCATTTGTTTATTTTTGCTTTTATTTCTTTTGCCTTGGGAGACTGACCTAAGAAAGCATTGGTACGATTTATGTCAGAGAATGTTTTGCCTATGTTCTCTTCTAGGAGTTTTATGGTGTCATGTCTTATATTTAACTCTTTAAGCCATTTTGAGTTCATTTCTCTGTATGGTGTGAGGAAGTGTTCTAACTTCATTGACTTACATGCGGCTGTCCAGCTTTCCCGACACCACTTGCTAAAGAGACTGTCTTTTCTCCATTGTATATTCTTGCCTCCTTTATTGAAGGTTAATTGACTGTAGGTATCTCGGTTACACTGCCCTTAGACTTCACCTCATGAACCCTAAGTCTTTAGTTATATAGAAAGCAATGCTGTCTATAAAGTTGTTTTCTTAAAGTGAAGTGACTTTAAATTTGATAATATAAGGTGGTAGTTTTATGCTGCTATCATGCTTGTTGTTACTGAATTCTGCTAAGTGTTTTACATATATTGAACTATTGAATTCTTTAATAACCCTATGCAGTAGGACTTATAACCACATTTTATAGATGAGGAATGTGAGATCAGAAAAGTTGCCCAAATTAATACAGTTTTAGACATTGGAGCTACGATTTAAGTCTAGATCTGACTTCAGATCTTTTAATCCTGCTTGTCTCCCTGTGTACATCGGTTTACTCATAAAATGTGATCCTTGTAATTGAGCACTGTAGTTTATTCCAGATTTGGAAATAGAGTTTAATCTTTTTATCCCTTTTTGGAGGTACTATATTTTCATTAATGTAGCCTAAAACTGAATAAAGCTTTTCGGTCACTGTTGAGTCATAGTTTAAAGTTTATGGAATAGAGGTAACCTTCTCAATTTAGCCTGTAGGTGTTATTGCAAGTGAGAAGTACTAACACTTATGTAAATTGAGCTAAATTTTGCAGTATGGTTTTAAAAAACATGAGTAGTTACGATAAGTGAGAAGAACATTGCTTCTTAGTCACAATAAATGGGGTTTAGTTCCATCTTTCCCACTTCATAACCAACCAGTGACCAGGAGTTACCTTTCTTTATCTATTAAATGAAAGGATTAAGCTAGATTAACCTCCAGGCTTGATGAGGCTTTGTGATTCTAAGTCTATTATGATTATGATTTTAATAGGAAAAAATATGAAAAAAGAAGATGTAAGTAAAGCTTGATTTTACTTTTCAGTGCTGCGTAAGTTAACTGTTAATGGATTCGTGGAACCTCATAAGAATATGGAGGTGATGGTAAGTGAAAGAAGTTGTTTAATTTTTGTAACTTCGGAAAAGTGCTTGGTATTTTCCTGAATGTTATAAAGTTTATTCTTTTTACTTGGCATTCATTTAAAAGTTATTAATTAAATGACCACCTAGTTTTTTTTACTATCCTGTATATATTATACTATACTTTTAGACTTGTGGTCTGTTTTCAGACATACAGAAAATATGTTAAAGCAGAAATATTATGTGAAGGAGAGGAAGTAGAGCTAGGATGGTTCTCAAGATGCCGTGGTGCATTGAGAGTGTTACTTTGAATTAGAATTCAAGTGAACTCTTGTGAATTTGAATGCTATGATAACATTACCAGGGTCAGTGTAGATTGATTTATATCCTTGGTATTTTCCTTTGTCTGTTTTTATGTACTTAAAATGTGTTTTTTTCCCCTTGAATCATAACATTTATGCTCTTTGCAGTCAATTAAAAGTTATGTATATAAGAGGGGAAAACTCCATTGATAAGCCCAACAAGTTGTGAAATATATTCATTTTTGGTATCACGTCATCTTTTTCTATATGCAAAAATATATAGCTGCATAAATTTTATTCCTAAACAAAATGGAATTGTATCATACTTGCTCAGATCTATATTAGTTTTCACAGTGAGTTTAGGTCAGCTAAGATGTTACTCTCTGGATTGTCTTGGGGGCTGCATAGGAATTGTGGAAAGAGTATATTTAATTGAGTCTTTGGGTCTGTCCTACTAGATTTTGACCAGAGTCACAGTTTTTTTTTAATCTTTAGTATATTTTGTATTTCCATAAGATTATGATTGAAATAATGGTTCTATTGTTAAAAGAATTCAAAAACTGCTAATACATCATTATACTATAAAGATGATTTTTTCTCTATGAAAGCATTATATGCTTATTTTTTTAAAGGTTAAAAAACTCAGAAAAGGAAATGGGAAATAAGAAATCATTTAAAAACTTACTATCAGAGATATTGCTAACATTTGTTAATTATCCTTTAAGACATCTTATGCATATTCTTTCAGATATACTTTCTCTCTTCCTCAGTTTTACATGAATGAGACCTACAAGCTGTTTCCTTACTTGGGTCCGTCTTCCTTCCTTCCTTCCTTCCTTCCTTCCTCCCTCCCTCCCTCCCTCCCTCCCTTCCTTCCTTCATCTGTTTATTTATTTTTGGCTGTGTTGGGTCTTTGTTGCTGCACGTGGTCTTTCTCTAGTTGTGGTGAGTGGGGGCTACTCTTAGTTGCGGTACGTGGGCTTCTCATTGCGGTGGTTTCTCTTGTTGCGGAGCACGGGCTCTAGGCGCGCGGGCTTCAGTAGTTGTGGCACATGGACTCAGTAGTTGTGGCACACAGGCTTAGTTACTCCATGGCATGTGGGATCTTCCCGGACCAGGGCTAGAACCCGTGTCCCCTGCATAGATAGGCAGGTGGATTCTTAACCACTGTGCCCCCAGGGAAGTCCAGTTGGCTTTTTCTTAAACTCAGTGTATTGGGGATATTTTTCTCATGTCAGTAATATTGTTATATGTCATGTTTTTAATGATTGTTAATTAATTGTTAACAATTGTTAATTGTTCATTAATCGATATGATTACTGTTGGTGTACAAATTTTTAAAAAAATGATAAAATTAATTATAGGTTTTCTATAATTTACTTGCCCAATTATCTGTTGATGACATGTAGGTTGTTTCCAGTTTTTAATTGTTGATAAATGGTATTGGAATGAACATTTGGGTGCATATGTCATTGTGTACTTTTCTAAGTGATCTTCTAGGATAAATTCTTAGAAATGGAAATGTTGGGTTAAAGTGTATGCACACTGATGATATTGATATATATTACCAAATTGCCTGAAGATATATCAAAACCAATCCCAGTTTTAAATACTGATACATTTAAATATCTATATTTATTGCCATGCTGTCAAAAAACATTTTTCAGAAACCAGTTTGACAACTCCCCCTCATTGCCCTCACTAGAGTGTAAGTTTCATGACTGCAGAGACTTTGTTTCATTCACTGTTCACTCCAGAGCTTGGAACAATCTCTGCAATATAAAAATGTTCAGTAGTTATTTGTTAAATGAGTGACTATATGATATGGTAGAAACATGTCAGAAGGCCCAGTGATTATCTTTATATGTAATATTATTCTGAGTATCATAAAATTAACTAAAATACTGAATATGTCAGTTTTTTTTAGTGAAAATGAATTGATTTGAATCATATTTCTGTAAACTAGAATAATAGTTTTCAGTGGATACTATCCATATTTTGTGAGCCTTTGGCTTTTCCTTGAGAGTCTTTCTTCTGTCTCAGAAATTGTACGTCAACCTTTGCTCAGTTATAAATGCTGTGTTGTGGCATTTAATGTATATTGACTAGTTGTAAAGAGAATAGAATTTTAACAAATTATGAGCAACTTTTCAAATAACATAAAGATCTTTAAAATAACGTGGAATTTAAAAGATGCTTAAGAAGCACTATATGATAGTTGTGAGATTTGGGTTTCTGAAGGCAGATAAATTTGGATTTGAATCTTGGCTTGGCCTTTTCCTGATAACATGGCCTCAGACTATTTACTTATCTTCCTTGATACTGAGTTTCCTTTTTTGTAATACGAGATGAAATAATAGTACATATCCCATTGGATGTTGTGAGGATTAAGGGAGATAATGATTTTTGTAATGAGTTCAGCAACTAATTAAAATGCTCTGTAAATTACCATTTAATGATAATTTTAAGGGGTTCTTTATTATTACATAACAATAGTCAAGTTAATTAGTTGATTTGGATTGCAGATTAGTCGGTGGTCTAGTTCTGTAAATTCCCGATCCTCTTGATGCACTTAAAATTGATGGCCTTTATAATTTTCTACTCTATTTAGAGAACCCTGACTGATACACAAATTTTATTTAAAAGAAAATAGAATAAAATTCCTTCTACCTTGTAGCTACTATATGGGACCATTGAACCCCTGTATAAATTTAACATACATATGGGATCTCGGTGATTGTATTTTTCCTATATTGAAACATTCTGCTGTTTCATCATCCTAGGAATTATTTTATTGTTAATTATGATTACTTATCATTCTCAACTGTGCTTAAAAAGATTGAAATAGTATGAAAATGAAAGAATGATGAGATTGCCAGAGGATGAGGCAAGAGTGAAATTAGTTGTTGTCCTGCAGTTTTCTTACTGTGTTGTCTACTGTATTGCATCGTCTTTTAGGAAGGTATAAAAGAAGACCACAAACACTGTCTCTTTACTATTAGCTTTCATTTAACACAGTCGAGAATTCAGGATTTTTCATTTCCTGCTCGAAATGGCTGAGAAAAGAAAATTAACAGGAAAATGTTTTATAATTTTTACATGAATCTGAAGATGGATGCTCTCAGAGAGACCGGTAGCAGCATTCTAGACCCTAATGATGATAGTGAAATTGTCTAAGTGAAATCCCAGCCTTTGTGTCTTCAGGTGATGATATCCTAGTTGAATTGTCTCAGACTCAGGAATTGATGAGTGAACAATATATTTCTATATTTCAAAGAAGAAATAGAGCATTCTGTTCTAGTTAGTTATTCATCAGGAAGGCCTTCATTGTGTAGTATTTTGTGACAAAAACCTGGACCATCTCATTTGCTAACAGGACATGTGACATCTTTTATGATGTTTATACACCAAAATTTATTGATACAAAGAAGTCTGTGATAATTAAATTCTTAAAAATTTTTAATAAAGTTGTTTTTCACTATCCCTTTATATTTATTTCTGTAAAGTTTTTTTTAAATTAATTTATTTTATTTTTGGCTGTGTTGGGTCTTTGTTGCTGCGCGCCGGCTTTTCTCTAGTCGTGGCAGCAGGGGCTACTTCTTCGTTGCGGCACGCAGGCTTCTCATTGTTGTGGCTTCTCTTGTAGCGGAGCACAGGCTCTAGGTGCGTGGGCTTCGGTAGTTGTGGCTCGCGGGCTCTAGAGCGCAGGCTCAGTAGTTGTGGCGCACCTATCCCTTTATATTTATTTCTGTAAAGTTTTTTTTAAATTAATTTATTTTATTTTTGGCTGTGTTGGGTCTTTGTTGCTGCGCGCCGGCTTTTCTCTAGTCGTGGCAGCAGGGGCTACTTCTTCGTTGCGGCACGCAGGCTTCTCATTGTTGTGGCTTCTCTTGTAGCGGAGCACAGGCTCTAGGTGCGTGGGCTTCGGTAGTTGTGGCTCGCGGGCTCTAGAGCGCAGGCTCAGTAGTTGTGGCACACGGCCTTAGTTGCTCCGTGGCATGTGGGATCCTCCCAGACCAGGGCTCGAACCCGTGTCTCCCCTGCATTGGCAGGCGGATTCTCAACCACTGTGCCACCAGGAAAGCCCTATTTCTGTGAAGTTTTCATAACATTTAAAAATATATATTAAAAGGTAAAGGTGTATTGGACCCATATGGTAAATGGTGAGTCTTGCCTTCTCTGGTATCTAAGGCTAATGTATTTAATACTTGAGATTGAGAACTCTGCTATAAATAATTGCTACCATTTATTCATATCACGAGTACTTATTATTGCTAAATACCATTCCTGGATTCTGGGATAGAGCAAAGTAACAAGGAAAAGTTCTTGACTCTTAAGGATCTTACATTTTAGTGGGAGGAGACAGATGATAAACAGTATGTCAGGGGGTTATAAGGCTATGAAAAAAAATAAAGCAGTAAGGAGAATAGAGAATATTTAGTGAAATAGAATGCTTAATAAATAATTTTTTATTTATTGCAAAGTGATTTAGGTTATTGAAATGAGACACTGAGGAGATGAAATACTATAGTTATTTTGTTGTGGAAGACAGAAGACATTATTATAATAATGGAATGATTTTTATCTAATTTTAACTTTTTAATATGATGTGATAAGTATGTTTTAGTTTCCCTGAAAAAGTGTAAGGTAAAATTATAACAATAAATTGAGACTCTTCAAAAATTTTTTCTTTTCTAGGGTTTTTTACATGGAATATTTGAACGTCTAAAACAATTTCTGGAGTGCAGTAAGTACTTCCATGATAGTAGTTTTTACTGTAGAATCCTTACTCATTAATAGCTTCCGCTTGGCACTTGCAAATCTGGAGTGGCTAAAATCTTGTATCTCGGTAATTAATTATCTGAAATTAAATTGGAAGCTCAGCTCTGTCTTCATATACCTGTCTTGTCCTAGGTATTGAGGAAATCTTTTTTAAAAAATAAAATTATTTTGTATCCATTCCTTCCTCTGTATTTCTACTGCTACTGCTCTGTTCCATGCAGACATCCACAATGGTAGTATGTTTAGCAGATAATAAGTGTAGACCCTATGTCAAATGCTGTTTAGACTTTTTATTGATTGTTTCTTTTAGTATATTTTATGTATCTGTTTGATATAAATGTTCTTAAATGGTTACATTCATTTTGTAAATCCCTTGTTTATTAACCTTTACTGACTTACCTATAGGACCCTTTCTGATCCACTCTCCCACACGAAAGAATTTAGCATTTGCATTTGTGTTGTATTATACTGGTGGTCTGTTTGTTATCCTTTTCTCTTCCCTATGATTATAAGCACCTTTGCTCAGGATGCGCACACACGTAACATACACAGGATACACACGAATATGTGCACACACACGTATGTATAACCTGTATATGTGTATGTTTTTTATGTGTGAGTGTATTGGGAGACTTACTATCCTGAGAAGATACCTTAGTGTACTCACTTTTAGGGAGTTGCTGATTGTTTTATGTCAGTCATTTTCGGTTTAGTAGAATCATTATTGAGTGTGTTGCCAGGTATTGTTCTGGGTACTGTGCATGTAAAGATGAATAAGACAGCTCATATAATATAGTTTTTTTTTTTTTTTTTTTCCTAAAAATGGTCATTTTCCTCTTGTCATCCCCATGGGGGAAACAGAAGGAAGAATAGAAGTCTTTCCAGGAGAAGAGAATGACATAACTGATGAGACAGAATATGATTAGTATGATTAAGGAGCAAGATAGTTAATGAGCTGATGGACATTATTCTGAATGTACAAAAATTAATTATACCAGGGAAATTATCAGAAGAAAATTGTTAGAAGATATAGGAAAAATAATGATTATGTTAATCTTTGAATTCTTTGTTTTTACTTATGTTGCTTGATAGGTGTTTCAAATATGACTAGTTTAGATTTTGAAACTGTGATTCATGATTTTATGGCTAAAATTGCTATCCTTTTACTGTGAAATGGGCTCAGTTTGTATTTTAGGATTAATTTTATGAAATATGGCATTGAGGATTACTGTGTCAAGTACAAGTCTTGGTATTGCTTTTTAAAAACTTAATTTTTATTGTTTATTTGTTTAAAGTTGGGAATACACACTAATGAATTCATAATGCAAAATGTGCAAAAATAAATCTGAACAGTATTTTTGTTAAAAGTTTTGTCATTGTCTTGGTTGTGAATTTCTAGAATATTATAAAATTTTTACTAATATTTGAAATGTATTTCTAACAGGTAGAAGTATAGGTACAGATAATATATGTAGAGATAGACTGGAAAAGACCATCATTCTTTTTACTAAAGTGGTAAGTTTTTTTTTTTTTGATCTTAAGTATGTTTTCTCAAATGAAATGTACATACTCAAATTTAGTAAGGAAAATGATTTTTTAATAAGCATACACTTTCACTTTAGTGTTAAGGTAACTTATTTTCTTACTGTGTATAAGAAAGCTTAAAAAAAACCCAAAACCCTTGTATCTTGAAGTCTTTAGAATGCATATAAAAATTAAATTTATATACCATATATCATAGTGTATGTCACCTGGATGTAAAAAAAAATCAGTCCTAATAAATATTAGAGAAGTTGAGTCCCGTAAGGCTCATTATTCTCAAACCGACTGGAAAAAGCAGAGATAAAGAAGACAGCAATGCAGCTCAGCAGAAAGCAGCTAAGATGTCACAGTAGATAATACTAGGAAGTCATTATATTCATAATGACAGATTATCATCATTAATATCAAATATCTTTTGAATATATATGGGTGCATTGTACTAGGCAGTGTGTATATATTTCTGATAAAATTAAGTTTTATAAAAAATATTAATGTTTACGAAGTTTTGGTCTTGGAGGTTAGGAAAAGTACAAAGAATTGGGTATAGCAGTGAGGAAGACCTGGTTGGAGGACTGCATAGCCCTAAAACAGGTGTTTGAAGATAGGTGGCAATATCTAAATCTGTAGCATATTTCCCCCTTTTCATTGAAGGATCATTAATAGGGTTGAGGTTGTCTGTTCCCCGGTGGGGCCGGTGGAGCAAAGAAGTAGAAATGAGCTGTTATTTTTTGTGGTTGGGTAGCAGTTACTTTCAGTTTCAGTTGTCTTCATTTCCGACTCACTTTCAGTTTCAGTTGTCTTCATTTCCAACTCACTTTCAGTTTCAGTTGTCTTCATTTCCAACTCTCATGTTGCAAAGAGCCTCAACAGCAAAGCCCACCTCATCCAAGATCCAGATAAAATTGACTTAGATCCTTTAAGTTAAAAACAAAAAACACATAGCAAAGTAAAACAAAATGATGTGGTTAGGCAGTGGGGCTACACAGTGTGAGTATATAATATAATTTATGAAATTCATATTTATGGTCTTATGACTTTATTAAAGCTTTTAAAATTGGAACATTTAAAATATGCCTCCAAATAGAACTGAGTAACTTTGAATCCACATGAGGTTATTACTTAGCTTCAGCAATTATCAACATAAGGTCATGGTCAATTCTGTTTTTACCTGTATGCTGCTTCTCTCTCCTTTCTGTTTGTTTTAAAGCAAAGCCCAGATATCATATAGTATTATCTATAAATATTTGAATATGTGTCTTTAAGTGAGGAAGGATTTTTTAAAAAACATATAATCTAACAGTATTATCACATTTAAAAAGTAGGAATGACTTCTTAATATCATCTAAATATTTAGTCAGTTTTCAGATTTCTCTCATAAATTTTTTATAGTTGTTTTTTTTGAATAAGGATTCAATAGTGTTGGTTCTCTTTCTGTCTTTTTTTTTTTTTTCTTTCTTGTTACTTATTTGTTGAGATAACAGATAATTTCCTGTAGAGTTTTCCGCGTTGTGGATTTGGCTGCCTACATCCTGATGTGTTATTTAACATATTTCTTTGTCTCTATACCCCTCCTACTCCCATATTTGTTATAAATTTCTAGTTAGATACAGAGGCTTGATCACATTCAGGCCTTTTTTTGGGGGGTGGGAGGAGGGTGGCAGTGACAAGAATACTTTACATGTGATGCTGTGTATTTCCTATTGCATCACATCAGGAAATGCACAGTGTCTGGTTGTCTAAAATTGATGAGTGAGCTATCGTAAAGTTCTTCAGTAGCCTTTCCCTTATTTAGCAGCGATTGGTGATCATAGCGTAGATCTGTTGTTTGATTAGGGGTTACAAAATGATGGTAATGTAATTCTATTATTCCTTTTGCATTTATTAGCTGGAATTCTTCTATAAGGAAGAAATCTCTCTCGTCAACTGTTTGATACATTGAAATACAGTTGATGCAGGATACTTTTTTGATTCTTTGCCTTTATCTATTACTTTTTAAAAGCCTATCTTTTGTATACTTGTACTTTTTGTATCACATTTGCCCATTGATATTAAATTAAGTATGAAGTAAGTTTATTTCGAACCTTGTACTAGAAATAATAGAGAGTTCAGGTAATGAGATATAATCTGATTTAATCCACTGTTGTATGATGTATCCCAGGAAGTATATTACATGTCTATTACATGTGAAATTGCATATACATATATACATGGACTTCCCACCAAGGTTCAAAACTTGCTAAGTGTTTATTACCAAAGTTATGAGATGTACCTATGAATGATTATATTTCCTATGTGAATTTGGTACATTTTAATTTTTATTTCTTTATAGCTTTTGGACTTCTTGGATCAGCATCCCTTTTCATTTACTCCTCTAATTCAGAGATCACTGGAATTTTCTGTAAGCTATGTGTTTACAGAAGTTGGTGAAGGCGTTACATTTGAACGGTTCATTGTCCAGTGCATGAATCTTATTAAGATGATTGTCAAAAATTATGCTTATAAGCCATCCAAAAACTTTGAAGGTAATGCTTTACTGGTAGTTTTATTTTGTTCAATTCCTTATTTTAATCTAAGCGTGAAACAATTGCTATTTTTATGTAAGTTTTTTGAAATTCATTTATTTAAGTCTGAAAAATAAAATATTGCTGGGACATGAAATAGAGATAAGGATTTGAGCCTTTAATATGTGAATGCCAGCTTTTAAAAACCATACAGTGCATTTAGTAAACTGTCTTTTGCAACACAGTAGAAGATCAGTTGAAGCCCTCTGGTAACCACTGCAGCTCATTTGTAGGCTGTATTTATTTGTACAATTAAAACTTTTCTCTGACCTTGTATAAAGTGATGCTGTTTCTAGACAGGTTAAATTGTTTGTTATATTACAGTTGACCCTCCAAAAATGTGGAGGTTAATCTGAGTATAACTTATAGTTGGCCATCTGTATTTGCGGTTCCTATGCATCTGAGGATTCAACCAACCACAGACCATGTAGTACTGTAGTGTTTACTGTTGAAATAGCTGAGTGTAAATGGCCTCGCAAAGTTCAAGGGTAAACTGTATTTGGAATTCATTCATGTACATGATATCGAGATGAATGAGAAAGTCTTGTAGGACAGAGAGAGAGATACATAGGTAACTCACTTCAACGTGGTATGATAATATAGCATGGAAATGTACAAGCTATAGTGGTAAGACAGAAGCAAGACTGATGTGTGTGTGGTATGAATAAAGGCAAGAGCATCTTTGAGATTTGTCCATAATATAAATGAAAATTTATACACCACTATATAGGAGGTATTTTTAAATTTAAGTTACATAATCCAACTTGGGTAGAATATCTGTACAATTAACTTGGAAATTTTATTTTTCTAGATAGCAGCCCTGAAACTCTTGAAGCTCATAAGATTAAGATGGCATTCTTCACATATCCCACTTTGACAGAGATATGTAGAAGATTAGTCTCTCATTATTTTCTGTTAACTGAAGAAGAACTGACAATGTGGGAAGAAGACCCAGAAGGCTTTAGTAAGTATCTGTTTTTCAGTCTTTGCATGGTTCTTTTCCCCCTTTCATCAATAGATATCATTTATTTGAATGACAGGTGTAAAATAACACTATTTTAATGTAGTACTTTTGTTCTGAGAATCTTGGTTTTTAAAAGTTAGCTTATCATTCTCTCTTTATTAGCCATTAGTACAAGTTGAGAAGGAGAAAATGAATGCGTGTTCAAGTATATAGAAATTTTTCCAAAAAGATAAAATTTTTTAGATGTTATGAATATATCCTATAGTTTAAAACAAAAATATAAAATTAACTGTCTTTCTCTATTATCTTTGTGGTTCATTCTGTATTATTTTTTATTTGTAGAAATTTTTACTTCAGAAAGAAGTTTGGAGATGAAAATTTCTGAATTGCCGAATGGATTACCTATTTAAGTTTTAATTTAAAATTAATTTTTTGATGATTAAAATGTTTTTATAGGAGTTCTTTTTATCTATATGAATTTTAGTACTAGATAGAATATCAGGTCCTTTGCTACAGAAAATCAAGGAATTGTGTGCCTGATAAAGTACCTGTGTGAGAATAAAGTGTTCGTGTGTGAATTGCTTCAGCCATGGTCAGACATAGGCTAGATTTTAACCTCTACTCATCCCTTTGGCTGGGTGCCTTTGTGTAGTTATACACATGTTTCCAATATTTTTAGAACACCTTAAACATTTTTGAAAGACTTATCTTCTTTCTCTTTTTCATTTAAAAATATTTTAATCCATTTAGAAAATACAGCACTACACTGTATAATGCATATTTTGTTTTTGCTTTTTCTCTTAAAGTCTTATACTTCTTATTGCTTTTTTAATGCAGTAATATAATATTATAAAATAAAACACTGAATCCCTAGGGTTTTAAAAGTCCCTGAAGTATTTTACTTTAAATATAGGAAATTTATGGAAAATGACTAATCATTTGAACTTGTAAAACATCATTATTGTATGAAATGATTCTCAGGATTATAATGATAGTGTATCAGGTAATGTCACATACTCTGGGAGTGACAAGTACTTTGAGCTTTCCTCCATACAGAGTTCTTAATGAAAGTGAGAATCCTTATGGATATGAGCACTTGATAGATGACTATGATGTACACAGATACGATCTGTAGGTTATAGTAAAGAAATCTTTGTAAGGCCTTGTGTTCCCAAGCATGCGCTCTCAGTGTTATTTTAAAGCAATTCACAGCTATATTATATTGATATTATTTAAAGTCTTTGTTTTCCAAACTGAGATTTTGGAAACATCATTATTGCATTTGTGGAGAGCATCATTTATTATATTTTTAATTGCAGCAGTGGAAGAAACAGGAGGAGATTCTTGGAAATACAGTTTGAGGGTGAGTCTTGATTGAAAGAAAAATTGATAGGGAAAAGTTTAATGCTTCTATAACTCTTAGTAGAGAATGATACTCTATTGAAGATTTCAAGCATTAAGTCAGACAGATAGGGAACATTTATTCATAATTGCAAGAGTCCCTGTTTGAGAGGAAAGTACCTAATTAAATTGTGAACTTAGATCTGAAATTTATTTTTAAGTTGGAGCTTTGCTAACTGAATTTTTCTTCATTTTACAGATTGATTGGGAAATAACTGTCATTGCAGAAGTAGGAAATGTTTTTGCAGTGAAAGCTACCTTTTTTTGGCTAGAATGATTTTTTTCCTCCTAAGTATTTCAGTAATTATAAAGCTTCTTTTGATACATTATTTCTTACTACCTAGTATGATTCTCAGAGACCAGCCCATTGCTTTTAGTTATAGAATGCTTTTTTTTTCTTTTTTCTTTTTTTAAAAAAAATTTATGTATTTAATTTATTTTTGGCTGCGTTGGGTCTTCGTTGCTGTACGCGGGCTTCTCATTGAAGAGAAGCAGTGGCTTCTCTTGTTGTGATGCATGGGCTCTAGAGCGTAGGCTCAGTACTTGTGGCCCATGGGCTTAGTTGCTCCGTGGCATGTGGGATCTTCCCAGGCCAGGGGTTGAACCCGTGTTCCCTGCATTGGCAGATGGATTCTTAACCACTGTGTCACAGGAAAGTCCTAGAATGCTTTTTCAATATACATTTATTGTTAAGGCCAACATTGGAGGAAGATTTATGAAATGTGGTCTTTGAACTATTCTTTTTGTTGTGTTTACATAATTTACGTAATTTGCCATTATCTTCCTAAACGTCTGTTACTGTTTTTAGTTTCATAAGCTTCCATAGAAAATATTAGTACTTAAAAGTTTTTTTTTTTAATTTTGCTGCTTTAAGTTTTTAAAACTTTCTCTTATGGAAAATGTTAAACATATTTAAAAATAGAATAATATCGTGAACTCTTCTGTATTCAAAACCTATTTTATCAGTTATCAACTCATGTCTAGTCTTGTTTCATAGAAGCACTCTTTTTTTTTTTTTTTTTTTTTTTGTGGTACGCGGGCCTCTCACTGCTGCGGCCTCTCCTGTTGCGGAGTGCAGGCTCAGCGGCCGTGGCTCACGGGCGCAGCCGCTTCGCGGCATGTGAGATCTTCCCGGACCAGGGCACGAACCCCTGTCCCCTGCATCGGCAGGTGGACTCTCAACCACTGCGCCACCGGGGAAGCCCTAGAAGCACTCTTTTACAAACCACTTAGATTATTTTGAAGTAAATATCTGAGATGACATGTCATTTCATCTGTACATATTTCAGTCTGTATATCTGTAAGATTCCTTTTTAAACATAAAGCACAATACCTTCAACATTTAATTGTACTTTATATTATGAAACATCTAGTGATTAAGTACTTTTAAGAATGAAAATGAATCATTCTTTTTATTTGTGATTTCTTTTTGTGTCTGTTAAAGGAAGAACAACTCTGGTGAATTGAATTCATGAATTGCTGTTGTTACTTAAGTCATTGCCAAGAAAATATACAGTTTTTAACATATTAATTCCTGGACAGTCATTTATAATTCTGTAAATGAATGTGGCTCCAGATTGCTTTTTAGATTTAAAGAATTATTAATTAAAAATGTAAATTTCTCCTCTCTGCAGTTTGGTGTTTTGGAATGCATAATGCCAAATGATTGAAATAGTGAAATAAATGTTCCGTGTTAAGAATTAAATTATTAAATTTGATTTTATTTCCAACTGTGTTTACAAAAAACAGCAATAAACTTTTTTCAAAAAACATCAAGAATTGGAAACATAGAGTTTTAAGAATGAGTATTCTTTGCTTGAATGTAGAATTAATCAATGCAATATACCATTGTTTTCATTAGAAATTTATTTTTTTCCCCCAACAGCCATGCACTGAAGTATTATTTATAGATATATTCCATGAATATAATCAGACTCTTACTCCTGTACTTTTAGAAATGATGCAAACACTTCAAGGTGAGGTATATTTTGTGATACTTTGATTTATCTTTTAATTAGTGTTCAGTAAAATATTTTGAGTGCCTACTATGTGCAGTGCACTATTCCTAGATCATATACTAGACATGAATTTGAGAAAGACAGAATGTGTGCTTTTCTGAAAGAGTGGCCTTCAAGATAGAAAACAAGGATGGGCAATTCACAAATGAGATAGGCCTTGAATGTGGTAATTAGATTTTGCTGTGGTAAGCATACTAGCAGCATAAACAAAATAGCAGTCAAGTATATTCGTTGGATAAATAGTCTATTCGGAGCATGCTGTAGGAAGTAGTGGGAGAAAAAGTTAAAATAATAAATGTTATTAGCCTTAGAATGGTGGCAGTGGGAATGGAAAGAAGGTAATGGATTTAAGAGAAAATGATGAAGTGAAACTTTTAGCACTTGATGATTGTACTTTGTACACAAGTAATTAAATTTTTTAACTGTCACAAGTGATTTATCATTTTTTTGGTTATTTTTATTATCAGAGTGTAGTTGATTTACAGTGTTATGTTAGTTTCTGCTGTACAGCAAAGTGAATCAGTTATACATATGTCCACTCTTTTTTAGATTCTATTCCCATATAGATCATTAGAGTATTGAGTAGAGTTCCCTGTGCTACACAGTAGGTTATTAGTTATCTATTTTATGTATAGTAGTGTGTGTATGTCAGTCCCAATCTCCCAATTTATCCCTACCACACCCCCCTTTCCCCCTTGGTAACCATAAGTTTGTTTTCTACGTCTGTGACTCTACTTCTGTTTTGTAAATAGGTTCATTTGTAAAAAGTGATTTATCACTGACTATTCTGCTACACTGTAAATTTCAGAGAGGAGGCCATGAACACATCTGTGTTGTTCATACCTTGTTCCCAGTGCCTAGCACACTCAGTAACTGTTGATTGACTTTTGGCAATTAACTGACTGCTGGGCAAGGGAAAGCTATCAAAGACTATCCTGACCTTTAGAGTCTTAAACAGATTATTTGATTGGTTTGGGCAGGAGTCACATTATAAGGGTTCAAGTATTGAGTAGGTGGTAATGTAAGGAAATAACAGCAAGAGAATCTCCTGTAGAGAAGGAGATTCCTGATCTTGTTTGTAGTATTATAAAGGGTAGCTCACTTTTTTAAAAATTATTATTATTATTTTTGTGGTATGTGGGCCTCTCACTGTTGTGGCCTCTCCATTGCGGAGCACAGGCTCCGGACGTGCAGGCTCAGCGACGTATGTGGGCCTCTCACTGTTGTGGCCTCTCCATTGCGGAGCACAGGCTCCGGACGTGCAGGCTCAGCGACCATGGCTCACGGGCCCAGCCGCTCTGCGGCATGTGGGATCTTCCCGGATCGGGGCACGAACCCGTGTCCCCTGCATTGGCAGGCAGATTCTCAACCACTGCGCCACCAGGGAAGCCCTAAAGGGTAGCTCACTTTTTAGGCTTTTGTTTTCTCAAAAATTTATTAGAGTATTCCTGCTTAAGTTATAAACCAAGGGAAGAATTGAGCTATCCATCAAGTTTTTTGTGCTCATTTTTAAAGATAATTTGAATATTAATTGTATTTTCAATTCTTCTTGAACCACTGTAGGAAAGTGGGTAAGCTAATTAGGTTACACTGTGGTAAGTTGCTCTATGGTGGTAAGGTTTTCAGTAATTTCAGAGTTTAGTTATTTTCTTTCTAGTTCTGGAGCGATTTGCTTATTTAGGGCTGTACTTAACTCTAGTAATTGGACTAGTGAGCTTAAGAAATCATATTTAACAGCAGAAAGGTGCTTTGATAAACTTGCTAGAAAACTTTCTATTCTAAAGAAATATACTAACTAAGTAAACTGTATTTTTTCCTGTCTTAACCATGGTAGCCTCCTTTCTGGAGAGTAGTGCAGAGACTTCCAGCTTTTTATTCTGAAGTTTTCACATTATGTAATGGCTCTCGTTTTTCTGTTTGTACTTTTCATTTTGTTGTTAACCCTTTAATGTATTGTCATAACCTGGTTTATTTTTTATGTTTAGAACTTCTTGTGTGAATTGCCCATACTTGTTCTTTTTTTTTTTTTTTCCAATTGTGGGATTCATCTTTTTATTCTTTCTAAGAATTTTCTCCTATAATCAGGGTATAATACAATAGTTAGCAATTTGGCATATATTTTTCTAGAACGCTGCTTGACATAACATTTTCCATATATGTTATAATGATTTTTTAAAAATGTAATGTGGCTTTACATGTTGTATCTGTATTCTCTAACAGTGATGGTAACAAAACTTACTTTCTCTTTACACCTACATGTATATTTAATATCATGAAATATATTGTACTTAATGAATTGAGAAACTAACAAATTGAGTTTAAATATCTTTTAAAAACTAGTTTTATTTACCTTTACTGATACTTATTTTTTCAGGGCCCACTAACGTGGAAGATATGAATGCACTGTTAATCAAAGATGCTGGTATGTTAAACGAAAATGATTTAGAAACATTTCTTCAGAAGATGGTGTGTCTCTTTTGTGGCAGGTGTTATGCTGGGAGAGTTGGGATGCAAAGATACCTAAAATTTAAGAGCTGTCTGATGGTGGAGATAGCCAAGTAAACAGTTGATTGTAACATAGTATCAGTTGATTAATGCTACAATAGGTGGTAATTATGTAGTGCTGTGGAAAACTACAAGGTAGTTTTGGTGTACCCAGGGAAAGGCTCCTAAAGAAGTGTTCTGTGTGAACACAGGATAAGTGAGAGTTAATAAGGGGGAGGGGGCGGTTCCAGACAGAAGGAACAGTAGGGACAGAAGCTTGAAGGGAAGAGGAACAAGCCCAGTTAAGTTTTGAATTGGGTGTATTTTGGTTTAATTGGGACATGGAGGTTAATGGGTTGTGGTGACAGAAGAGGCTGGTAAGAGGGTAATTAGGGACCCCATAGCATAAAATATTGCATCTATTTGGAAGCAGATGTTGTTTTTATAATTTTTATAATTTGACTTGAATATTTTTAAATGAATGTGGTTTTATGTTTGAAAGCACTAAGGAGTATTTAAGAAAAACATAAAGTAACTTAAATAATGTTTCTAAAATGTCTGTTTAAATAATTTCCCAGATTAACATATTGTAGATTTCCCTCTATTAACATATTACATATTTCAAAGTAGTCCTTAAGGCTTATTTTCTTGCATAAGGACAGTTAGCATTTTGCCCAGTATCTGAAATTAAATTTTTTCTTCTTAGTGTATAATGCTGTTGGATTAGCGGCTTATGAGCTGTTTGACAGTGTTGATTTTGATCAGTGGTTTAAAAACCAGCTTCTTCCAGAATTACAAGTCATTCACAATAGGCAAGTATAAAACTCTGTGTTTGTTATATACTTATTTTATCTTATTGATTTTTTAATGAAGACAAGAAAGCATTAAAATTGCTTAAAATTTTAAAAAAGTCATAGTATGACTTAGCTGATAGTGTCTAGTGTAGAAAGGAATAAGACTTGTGAATCTTATAACTGAAAAATAAGCAAAATCATTTCTTGCTATTTTACTTCAAATGTGAATTGTGACATGTATGAAGTATTGATGTTACATAAGCTAGTTTGCAGGAGGAAATTTTTGTTTGTTTTGTTTTTTATTGAATTTTATTTATTTTTTATACAGCAGGTTCTTATTAGTTATCTATTTTATACATATTAGTGTATACATGTCAATCCCAGTCTCCCAGTTCATCCCACCACCACCCCCTCGCCCCCCACCCCCGCTTTCCCCCCTTGGTGTCCATATGTTTGTTCTCTACATCTGTGTCTCTATTTCTGCCTTGGAAAACAGTTCATCTGTACCATTTTTATAGATTCCACACAAATGCGTTAATATACGATATTTGTTTTTCTCTTTCTGACTGACTTCACTCTGTATGACAGTCTCTAGGTCCATCTATGTCTCTACAAATGACCCAATTTCGTTCCTTTTTATGGCTGAGTAATATTCCATTATATATATATGTACCACGTCTTCTTTATCCATTTGTCCGTTGATGGGCATTTAGGTTGCTTCCATGACCTGGCTATTGTAAATAGTGCTGCAATGAACACTGGGGTGCATGTGTCTTTTTGAATTATGGTTTTCTCCGGCTGTATGACCAGTAGTGGGATTTGCAGGAGGAAATTTTATGCAAAGGTAACAGAAGATGGAGATCTCTGAATTCTAGAAAGAAATTGCGTACAAAAGGAAGCCAATTGGAGACTTAGCAGAGGCTAGGCCTGATGCCAGAAGTAGCCTAACCAAAGTAACATCCATCAAAGGTGACTGCCTTGGGATCACACGGAGAGAGCATACTGCAAGTCCTTGGGGAGAAGGAGTTGCAGAGACAACATGGCAAAAAGTATTTGGACACAATTTAGGCTTGTATTGAGGTGCCTAATTCAGTAGTACAGATCTATCTGACATTTAGTAGGATTTTTGCCCAATTTCTCTGTTGCATATACATTTAGATACTTGCCTAATTATTTTAATTTTAGGTACTGAATGAGTAAAATGGAAGGGAAAGGGTCTTTCATAATTTTTTAAATTTTTCTTCATTTAAAATTAGACACCTAAAAAAAATTCCAAGATACTTTTTTCTTGTTTTGAATCGTGCAGTTCTAGTGATTTATTTCTGTAGACGTGGTACTTGTCAGGATGCCTAGCATATAGTCATAGATCAGTTAACATATCTTGACTACTTTAATAAATGAATAGAAAACTACCCATATATGGATCATTTTATAAATATTTAGAGCCATAGAATTGTAGAGCTGGAGATGCTTTAAAAGTAATTTTGACCATTAAGTAGCTATCCATTCAGTTATTCAGTCATTTATTCAATCAAATATTTTCAGCATTGGAATTTGCTCTGTCCTCTAGAGGTAGTGGTGAATAAGATGGGCTTCAATTCTGCCCTCAGAGAGCTAGTGAGCCTTGGATGGAGAGAAAGCCTTTAGTAGGGAGACACATGTGCACTTTGATTGTCCTTAAACCCTTATAGGCTGTTTAGACCAGTCAACCATGTATTAATTACATGTTGAAATGATAATATTTTGGATATATTGCAATAAATAACAGTATTAAATTTTCACATGTATCTTTTTACTTATTTTAATGTGGGTACTAACAAATTTAAAATTGCATATTTGGCTTGCATTACATTTCATTTGGACAGAACTGAACTAGACCAGTATTTCTCAAACTTTAATGTGCATATGAATCAGCTGGTGATCTTGTTAAAATGCAGGTTCTGGTTTAGGTTATCAGTCTGGGTCAGATTGTGTGAGTCTGTCACACTTCCAGATAATGATACTGCGGTCCAGGAACCACACTTTGAGGAACAAACTGACTCCTATTCTTAACTTTGCCCAGAAGTGACTGTCATCTTGGAATTTGAACCTTTCTGAGCTTCATTCTCTTTGTCGAGAACAGAATGTTGAATGTGGTAATCCCAGAGATCTCAGTTCAAAATTAAAGGCTCTGTGCTTCCTTCCTTTACTCTATACAAGTCTTGTTTACTTCCACCTCTGGGACTTTGATGAAATTGTCCCTGTCCCCTGAAGTGGCATCTTTTCAGTTTTTTGCCCCAAATGCTGTTTATCTTAAAGACTGTTCAAATCCCATCTCCCTCTGCCTGCTCTTCTCGCTTTCGTTTCTGCAATCCTAGTATATAGTTTTGCGGTCTTTAATTCTTTTAGGTATGTTAAACATTTTGAAAGCAGGGAATGCACTTCTTTTGGAACTTTAATGAATAATTCTTTTTACGTGTTTAATCATTATAAGATTATAATTTTCTAAAAAATGTGGTATATTTATTAGTTTACTATATTTTCACCCAGAAATAAATATCATCTTGCCACTAAAATAAATATATAATATCAAGAAGAGACTTTGTGGGTGGAATTCTTGGACACAAGTGATTTCTTCTCTTTACCTAAAGAACGTTCCTTTTCTTTAGCAAAGGTGGCCATAGAGAAACAAATGTATGTACATGTTACTGTAAATGTTCTATAACTTTAAAAATACAAATCATTATTTTGGTAATCTGAGTCACAATTTGTAATTGGGCACCTTTTACAAAATAAATTTATATGAATATTTTATATAAGTCTAGAAATTTCTCGCAGTGTTCTGAAAATAATCTTTATGAGATTAACAGAATTGGAATTGGAAAATTCCTTTATTATTACTTTTTGGGGCCTCTCCAGCCTTAGGGTTTGGAACATTTGCTAGTTATACCTATTGAGATAAACTTTTTTTGGTTACTTTAAGGAACAGAAGTGGACTTGGTTTTTATGTACATAACTATGTTGTATTTCTTTAATACAAAATAATCAGATTTACAATATATCTGCCTAAAAATTTTCAGTTTTTTAAATCAGAACTTTGTTAGTATTTATACTGTGGTACATTTAAAAGTGCTTTTAAACTTTTATATAAAAATGCATATTGTTTTCTTACTACATTTTAGATTTAAACGATGAAATATACTAAGTGAAATAGGCTTCTTAAAATATGTAACATTTTAATTTCATGATTTTCCCTATCTAGGTATAAGCCATTGCGACGCAGGGTGATTTGGCTCATTGGTCAGTGGATTTCTGTGAAATTCAAGTCTGACTTAAGACCCATGTTATATGAGGCAATTTGTAACTTGCTTCAGGATCAAGACTTAGTGGTATGTTGCTTAAAGGTTTTAAAAGAGTTATTTTTATAAGTTTAACATATGTTAAAGTTCAAATTCAGAAGTGGTTTATATCTTTCTTTAGAATGTTGGTGACCTTTCAGTGCTGTAGTTATTCCTTGGTGAGTAGTTTGATTTGAGGGAAGAAAGTCCTTTGATTATTTTTTGCCCTTCTCATCACTAGTAAATGAAAAAAAATTTAACCAAACTCTACTAATCTAAAATTATTTATAATTTTTTAATAAGAATAAAAGAAGGCAGTTTTAAAAAATCATTTTATAGCTTTACGTGTCCTTTTTCTTATTCAGGATAGAATTTGTCATTTTTACATTTAAGATGACACCATAATCTGTTTTCACCCTTACTATTGATTTTTTCTTTGTCTCTCAGTTTTGAGGGTTTTTCTGTTTTGTTTTGTTTTCCTTTGGAATTGTTTATTTTAGGACTTTATGTATAGTGTTCACATAATATTCTTGATTTTGTGTTACTGAAAACTTGATAATGACGTCTTCGTTGCTTCTTTTGTTCCCCTTCAAGGCAAGTAGGTTTGCTGCTTTATTATATGTCATTTACTCAGAGTGTTTTTTTCTTTTTAAAAATATTTATTTATTTATTTGGTTGCGCCAGGTCTTAGTTGCGTCAGGCAGGCTCCTTAGTTGTGGCATTGGAACTCTTACTTACGGCATGCATATGCTGTCTAGATTGAACCCAGGCCCCCTGCATTGGGAGCGTGGAATCTTATCCACTGCGCCACCAGCGAAGTCCCCAAAGAGGTTTTTTTTGTTTTGTTTTTTTTGCGGTACGCGGGCCTCTCACCGTTGTGGGCTCCCCCGTTGCGGAGCACAGGCTCCGGACGCGCAGGCTCAGCGGCCATGGCTCACGGGCCTAGCCGCTCCGCGGCACGTGGGATCTTCCTGGACCGGGGCATGAATCCATTTCCCCTGCATCGGCAGGCGGACTCTCAACCACTGTGCCACCAGGGAAGCCCCCAAAGAGGTTTCTTAAAAGAAGTTCAACATAGTGTGGAATAGTATCCTCCCCCCACCCTGCCCCCACTGTTGGTGCTTTATTTTATGCCTGAGTAAATATATTCATGACTTTCTGTACATTTTCTTTGTCTTGTGCTTAGGTTTGACTCCAGCATAGTCTTTAAAAAGTAAATCTGGGGCTTCCCTGGTGGCGCAGTGGTTGAGAGTCCGCCTGCTGATGCAGGGGACGCGGGTTCGTGCCCCGGTCCGGGAGGATCCCACATGCCGCAGAGCGGCTGGGCCCGTGAGCCATGGCCGCTGGGCCTGCGCTTCCGGAGCCTGTGCTCCGCAACGGGAGAGGCCACAGCGGTGAGAGGCCCGCATACCGCAAAAAAAAAAAAAAAAAAAAAAGTAAATCTGGTTGATTTTTTTTCTGAGCTTCAAATTATTTTTAGATAAAATTAAGTGATTCCCCACCCCCCAAATTATGCTAAAATCTTGTTTAATCATTTCTCAATATACCACCTTTTAAAAAAATTTCGAACCTACCTGATTATCCTGTTTTTCAGCAAAGGCTTGGGTCATACTTTTCTTGTTTTCACATGTGTGCCACGATAATTTAAACTACTTTTAATGTTCAATGAAGGAAAACATAATTAGAGAAATTACAAAATTAAGAAAACATTATAATTGCAGAAGCAATGTTACATTCTGAAAGCAAATAGAACTGATTTTTGGTTTTTCTACTTAAATGTTACCTACTTTGTGTAAATAATTGAGAATTTACTCTAAATATCATTCTGTAATTATTAAATAATTTAAGCATCCCGTGCTTAAGGGAATCCACTTTTATTTTACCATGTTTAAATTCTTAGAAGTTTGTTAATATAATAAAACTTAGCTGTTTCTAAGAATACTATTTGCTGGAATTAATATACTTTTGTAATAGCTTTAGAATAAAGTATTTGTAAGATTTAAGTTTTGTTTTCCTAGTTGGAAATATTATTTGCTGTTCTATCAGTGGTATCAGAGAGAAGACATTAAATGCTTTATGAAAGTGTTACAAAAGATTTAAATTTCAGGTCACTTTTCTGTGGGAAAGAGAGAAATTTCTTGGATCTTATATTCTTTTTTTAATGAGTCTGTTAGGAGAGAAGTGATGAGAAAATGAGTCATTTAGGTCAGCACTTTAAAAGCAGAACATTAAATCACATCAGTAAGCATTATTGGGGAAAAAGGGTTTCATGGCCAGTTAAGTTTGGAACACACTGGACTAAATATTCAAATAATCCTCTTTACTGTAGGACCAATAAGAACCTTTAAAATGTACATCTGTGTAGTGACTATCCAAGATGACAAAAACATTATTATCCAAGGAATATACTTTGAGAAAATGCTGCTGTAGATACAGCTTTTGTCCTTTTCCTGTACGTCTTCTGGTGGCTGCATCTCATTTTTACACTTTTACAGTTTTGTCCTGCCACAATTATTTTCTTATAACTTCTTAAGAAGACAGTGTTTTGTAAGGCACGAAGTTCATGGTGCATACATTGTCTCCCCCCCCCTCTTTTTTTAAGTACATTTAAGATCAATAGTATATAAGATATACTATTCTAATTTCAACCTGTGAGAAACACTGGCTAATAAATTGTGGTAAGATACCTTATACATACAGGTATACACAACAATGTACAAACATTCAGACATACATGTACAAACATACATGAGTGCATTTGTATGTATATACACACACACACAAAGTATATAGATTCTGATGAATCTAAATCTTTGGCTTTCAGAGTCTATGTTCTCTTGCTTGATTGCTGCTGTTACGGAGTTGGGATACTTTTAACTAGTTGTCTATGTGGCTTCCTAGTCTTATAGCTGTGTTATTACAAGGCTTGCTATGGCAGAATAGAAATAGTGCAGCAACTGGAGAAAGCAACTTCTCCAGTTGGTATAGGACGCTATAAATTTTTTTTTTTTTTTTTTTGAGCAGAGGAAGATTTATTGCAGGGGCAAACAAGGAGAATGGGTGACTTGTGCTCAAAAACCCCTAACTCAGGACTCTATAAAATTTTATAGTATCAGAAGCTACTGTGTAGAGTAAATATCTCTGATAGTTGCATGATAGTGTTGTTTGATCTGGAGGAATATAATGCAAATTGAGTGAAATTTTTTTGGTTGATTTGAAATAGTGTTATAACTTTTCACAGTATTTAGCAATTAAAACTTGATCTAGGCATAATGGGCAAGCATTTATAATATTGCAGTATTTGGAAACTTTTTTTGTAATGTTGGGAATTTTGATTAGGTTTAAGATAATGCTACTTTGAAAATTTTAACTTCTAAGCTTCTTTTTTTCTTTATTTAAAATTAATTATTTAATTTATTTTTGGCTGCGTTGGGTCTTCGTAGCTTCCTGCAGGCTTTTTCTAGTTGTGGCGAACAGGGGCTACTCTTCACTGCGGTGCACAGGCTTCTCATTGTGGTGGCTTCTCTTGTTGCAGAGCATGGGCTCTAGGCACTCGGTCTTCAGTAGTTGTGGCATGTGGGCTCAGTAGTTGTGGTGCGTGGGCTCTAGAGTGCAGGCTCAGTAGCTGTGGCGCACACGCTTAGTTGCTCCGCAGCATGTGGGATCTTCCCGGACCAGGGATTGAACCCATGTCCCCTGCATTAGCAGGCGGATTCTTAACCACTGTGCCACCAGAGAAGTCCCTCTAAGCTTATTTCTGACTCATCTTTAAAAAGGGGATGCTTTAAATTTTTTTGTTTTTAAGAGTTAAGAATTATATCAAGGAAAGAGAAAAATTCAGTGGCTAACATAACAGGTACCTGGTTTTCCATATTTCCATTGTAATAATTTTCCATATTTCCATTGTAATAATTTTCCATGTATTTCAAATATTTAAGAAATAAAACATTACAAATACAGTGGAATCTCTATATCTTTCTTTTTTTCCCTATATCTTTCTTTCTTCATTCTGTTGTCTTTTTGTTGAGCAGAGGTTTTGGTTTTTGTTTTTAATAAATTTATTTATTTATTTATTTTTGGCTGCATTGGGTTTTCGTTGCTGCACACGGGCTTTCTCTAGTTGCGTTGAGCGGGGTCTGCTGTTCATTGCGGTACGCGGGCTTCTCATTACGGTGGCGTCTCTTGTTGTGGAACGTGGGCTCTAGGCACGTGGGCTTCAGTAGTTGTGGCACGTGGGCTCAGTAGTTGTGGCACGTGGGCTCAGTAGTTGTGGCTCACGGGCTCTAGAGTGCAGGCTCAGTAGTTGTGGCACATGGGCATAGTTGCTCCACGGCATGTGGGATCTTCCTGGACCAGGGCTCAAACCCATGTCCCCTGCATTGGCAGGCGGATTCTTAACCACTGTGCCACCAGGGAAGTCCTGAGCAGAGGTTTTTAATTTCAGTATAATTGGATTTATTGATGTCCTTTTTTTGATTTTGTTGTTTTTGTTTCTTGTTTAATAAATCCATTTTCTTCACACGTGGTTCTTTATTCCATCTGGGATTTATTTTTCGACATGATATCACGTAAGTTTCTATTTTTATTATTCTTTTATAAGGACAACAGTGGTACAATGCTTTATTGAAAAAATCCATTAAAAAATATCTTCTGCATGCTTTCTTCCATCCCTCTTAGAACATGTTACTTAGTAGATGCAGTGCTTATGGCAAGTTTCAGATTTGAGAATGTTGTTACCACAGTGTAAACAGAATGGCTAAATTTTAGGTGAAAGGAACGTTCTTTTCCTAGGACCCCCAGAGGATTCTCTAACCAGAATATTTGATTTACATACTTGGTTTCTTTAGTGGTAAGGTTTCTGATCCAATAATAACCTTTCAATTTTGGAAATTATAAGTAATTAAAAAATTTTTTTTGTTTTACTTAGGTTATTTATGCAACCTTCAATAAAACAAGCAGGAAGCTACTTAAAAATTAGCATCAGGGTTTCCCTGGTGGTGCAGTGGTTGGGGGTCTGCCTCCTGATACAGGGGATACGGGTTCGTGCCCCGGTCCAGGAGGATCCCGCATTCGCGGAGCAGCTGGGCCCTTGAGCCGTGGCCTCTGGACCTGCGCGTCCGGAGCCTGTGCTCTGCAACTGGAGAGGCCGCAGCGGTGGGAGGCCCGTGTACAGCAAAAAAAACCCAAAAAACAAAAACAAAACAAAACAAAAATTAGCATCAGTGTACTCTTTCAGCCTTGTAAGAGGCAGTGTATAATGTAGACTGTGGTACAGCCAGAAGGTTAGGGTTTCCCTGGTGGTGCAGTGGTTGGGGCTCTGCCTCCTGATACAGGGGATACGGGTTCGTGCCCCGGTCCAGGAGGATCCCGCATTCGCGGAGCAGCTGGGCCCTTGAGCCGTGGCCTCTGGACCTGCGCGTCCGGAGCCTGTGCTCTGCAACGGGAGAGGCCGCAGCGGTGGGAGGCCCGTGTACAGCAAAAAAAAAACAAAAAACAAAAACAAAACAAAACAAAAATTAGCATCAGTGTACTCTTTCAGCCTTGTAAGAGGCAGTGTATAATGTAGACTGTGGTACAGCCAGAAGGTTTATAGTTTGGGGGTGGGGTGTGTGGGGGGTTATTGTCTGTCAAGCAGAGGAAAGGCCATCTTCATGGGCAGGTTGACTACCAGCATAGAAATAGGGAGTTTTTCAGATGGAAAGCCAGTTGATGGAGTTTAAGAAGGGACTTTGAGTGGCATGTACATGACTGTAGCAAACCCTGAATTCATTGTGGGAGGTGCAGCTGGGATCTGGGCAGAGGTGTTTTTAACAAGGTGCATTGAAATTCTACTGTTTTTCCACTCTTAGGCCTTTTATGGGTCTCCCAGTTCTGTCACACTTTCTTACAGTTTCAGATTTTCCCACTTGACCATCCTTTGTGTCTCAGAAAAACTGTTACAGGTTTTAAACTCTGCGTTAGTCTGTGTTTTCACAAAATGAATTCTGAATTCACTTATATTCAGCAAATACGTTGGGTAAGATGTTGTGGAAAAACCCGAACGAACTTTTGGGCCAACCCAATAATTTCCAAAGGAAATACCAAAAATATGTGTTTGAGACATCAAGATATTAGGCCACTCTAAAACCAGGAAGAAAGGAAGCTTTAGTAACTTTCTTATAGTCCATTTTGGTTTTGTAATGATGTGTTCTGGTATCCATGTTATATGAAAATGAGCTTTAGAATGTTTTTCTTAAAAGGAGATGAAAAAATGGAAGGTGCTTTTTTATCCTTTTAGGAAAGTATTTACATGTGTTTTTCAGAAGAAAATATGTAATTCAGTGATCTTGACTGCATAATAGAGTAAAAATAGTACCATAATAGTACCAAGTAATAAAAGAGCCAATGAGTAGGATAATATTATTCATATTAGTATCTCTTTCCATGCCTAGCATGGAATCAGAAAATTAGAAAATGTTTATTGAAAGAGTTAAGAGATAAGGATAAAACATTATAAAATTATTATTCTGTTTCTTTTCAGCAGAGAAATAGAATCTATTTTATAATTATTCTCTCATGTTTGCCTTACTTACATTTTCCTGGTGGTCTTAAGTCCCTGAGACATTGCCATTTATTTCAGGTCCCAGCTCCATGCTCACTGCTCTAGTATGTGGAATTCCCTTCACTGCTATGGGCAGGCTGTAGTAGTGGTCAAGCATTAGGCTGCTCCAAGTCTAGAACTCAAATCAACCACCCTGACAGTTATGCCAAGGCTCATTCTCATGCTGGACACCGAAGTGTCTGGTTACTCTTGCCTTTATGTAGCAGTCTTCTTTGGAAGTAGTGTTGACCTGTGATTTCTTCTTGTTCATTTCTCTGTTGCTGTCATGCTTCTCTGGAATTCTTCCAATGATTCTGATGGTTTGATGGCACTTGTTTGCCCCAGTATGGAATTAGTTTGTTATCTTCTTAGAAGTTTTCTGATGTTTCAGCTGAAGGTGTAGGGTAGACTCAGGCTGAGTTACAGTCTGGATCTGGTTCTGGATACTTTGGGTTTCATTCTCCTTCAAAAATCTAGGTTTATTCTATGAAAAGTTATATTTAGAGTCTGGTTAAGGGAAGATTTTTTTTGTTTTGTTTCGTATTGTTGCATTTATTTATCAAGTATATATTGAATCATGTCTTAGAAGTTGTGTTAGATGCTCTTCTGCCAATCTTCTGTCACAGTCCCCAACTCTTCATTCTGTAAATTCAGGTCCTGATTTTTTTTCCCCGTTACTTGTGAATTGCTGCAAAGTTCATTGTCTCTATGCAGTAAGTACTTCCTATTTCTTTTATAGCTCAGGAATAGCTAATTTTGTTCTTATTTGTGTTTGTCATATTTTAAATGCTCCTCTCTTTTCTTAAATTGTGTGCTTTTTGTTTTCCCTTATGATCTGGCTTCCTAGTCTTGCAGTTAAACTAGAGTGCATCATGATTAATTTCATCTTTTTCTCTGCATGCAGTACTGCACTGACTTCTTCCCTTTGTTAGGAGGGAAAACACAGCTAGTTTTCATTCAGATGTCTCTTTCCTATACTTATTTGTGTAAATGTCATCGTTACGGGTTAAATGCATCTCTGGTCCTTTTGTGGAGGAAGATCAAGAGAGATTTAAGCGTTAGTGTGCTGACAGTTTGATTTCCTTTTGGGGGCGCTTTCAAGTCCTGGTGTTTGTGAATTAAATTATTGCCACAGTGCCAGTTATGTGCCTTACACTGTACTAAATGCTGACAATTTGAAGATGACTAGAAATAGTTCATGTCCTCAGGGGGATTATCCTTTTCATAAGCTCTTCACATTAGCCATCTTTATTGATAATTATTTAATATCTGGGTGTTTTTTCCCCCTGCTAGATTGTAAGCTTTTTGAGGACAAGGACTAGGTGTGTCTTACTCAGCTTTTTTTCCCACAGCACCCAGCACAATGCCTGGGAGTTATAGTTCCTTGTTGAATATTTTTAATTGCATGAGTATGTCATCTTTTCATTAGGTCATTTCATAGTAGAACACTTGGGATAGTGCTTTGCATGTATTGGATAATCAGCACATTTGTTAAATCATTTAAAAATCTAGAAATATTCATATTACCTTTAGAAACAATGAATAAAAAGAAAAGGCAGGTGTGAAAACATCTGCACTCTAGGCTCATAAAATCTGTGGATTTGGAACTAGAGTACTTCACATTTGATGAATATGCCTAATCAGCACCTCAAGACCTCAGAAGCTCCTATAAAATGATCAAAACTGTTTATTTGTGAAAAATGGCTGCAAAGGAAAAACCAGTTGCTATTACAGGTGTGGGAAGCATAGCAGCATCTAAGAAAGTAATGGCTCTTAGCCAGGAAATAAAAGTTTTAGATACATTATTTTACAGAGCAGCGTATAGCATTTAATCATGCCTTGAGTTCATGTTACTTGGTGTGGAAACTGAGTGTGGTAGCCCATGCCCATTTAGCTGGTCAAGTCACAGGTAAAACTCGAAAAGAAATAGGAAGATTATGCTGTCATGATATGATTTTCCCAGGTAACATGCTGATACACAAAGAAAGTGTGATTTGGCAAGGTCAAGAGCTTGTACAAACCTTTCTGTATTTGTGAACTTTGGGATTTAGAAACTATCAGACTTTATCTTTTGGTTTTTTCAGGGACTTCCTGTAATTGAGGTTACAAATGGGAATTTTTGTGCTTTTTCCTCCTCCCTCTTCTTCCTTCTCTTCTCCTCTCTCACTCTTCACTTATACATCCACCAGCTTCTCCAAGCCCACCCTGTTTTCCTGCTTCTCTTCTCTGCTTCTCAACCTTCCCTTTCCCTCTGACACCATCTTCACACTCTTCTCTCAGTGCCACACTCTCCACAGTGTTATGGCAAATTAGTTTTCTTCCTGGAAGCACTCACTGGATTAAAGACTCCTTTAAGCAAATTATGGGAAACTGAGAAGGGTGGGAATCGACACTATTTTACTTTTTTTTTTTAGTCCTTGCTAAATAAGGAGAATGTCCTTTTATTTCTAGATGTTAATGTACTCTGTGACTTTAAGTAGAGAAAGCGATTTGCAATAAATTTTTTGTCATTCATTATTAATGACGTTTAGTAATTCTAGAATGATTCATAATTCACAGTATACTTTCTTTTAGGTCCGTATTGAAACAGCTACCACTCTGAAGTTAAATATCCTTTAAAAACTTTTAAAACACTTCATTGCAAAGAATTTTAACAACACTTTAAAATTGTTGCTTATTTTTAAAATTAATTTATGAGGTAGTTTAAAATGTAATTTTTGATTGGTTTGTTGTATTTGGTTTTTACATATATTTTATCCTGATAAATTTCATATAGTCTGAATTTCATATATTCTCAGTATTCCTTAACTGCTCTTCACCTGTTGATGATTTTGAGTTTAGAACAGATCAGTTTCTACCGGTAAGAATATTTATTTCTAGGTTTTATAACAATTTCTGCTTATGTCTTTTAGGATGTTGTATTATTTTATAGCTGAAATTATATATGTAGTATCAGTTATTTATTAAAGTTGCATTGAAAAGTATATTAGAATTTTTGGAAGTGATTGCTTTTATTGGTAGCTTTAATTTGAAATAGTTTACTTTTATTCTGCTTGTTTTTTGTTTAGTTATCTTGTCATCTATTTTGGAGTGGACTGCTGAACTTTTTTTCTCACAATTATAAAACATAGTAATTTCATTTCATGTTTGTCTGTTACTTTTCATCCTTAGGTTATCCCCCTCTGTTGTCTGTGTATGTATGTCTATCCTACACGAGATTGCAAATTACTTGAAAAGCAGAATACCAAGTCTTACTCATTTTTTTTTTTCCTTCACTCAACTCTCAGCACCTAGTGTGGTGTTTTCACATAATTGGTACTCAGTGAGCACTTGTTAAATATGTCAGTAAGGTTGGGGCGTTAGTGTTTGTTTTTCTTGAGAGGACTAAACAAGAAGAAAACTTTATGATAAAATGTCTACCTATATTTCTTATGGGGTCATAGATGGGAAAACTTGTAGAGCAGAAATTTTTCTTTAATAAAAGAATCACTAGGTATTTTTGGATGAAAGAAATACGTTTTACCAATCTATATAAAAATGAACCAGATATGTGAAAGAACAGATGTTTATGTATCTGGCATCCTGTGATTTGTTAACTCCTTCTATAATTTTCAAGATGTAGGAGTTAAAAGCCAGACATAGGATTTTTGTTTTCTATTTCCTAATCAAAAATATTCTGTTGTTCTTAGAATTACAAGTATTTATCTACAAAAATTTATATCTCTGCGCAGCATATGTTAAGGGCCACATTAGACAACTGGTATGTGATTGCAATAATGGCATTCCTTTTGCTTTAATGAGTAGACTTTGAGGAACAATAGGCATATGTGGAAAACCAATGACAAAGTGCTGTTAAAAGTTGAGTTTAGCAGTATAAAATTTATACACAAAACGTTTAGATACAATTTTCCTCTGAAAACATTACTCAGTGTCTAGATGAGTTAAATTCTAAAATGGACACATTTAACAGCAATAAAGAAAAAAATCACTGCCCTAAATATTGGCACCTTGATCATTTTGAAGTTGTATAGGTAATGCTAAGGTTTTGTCTATTTGTCTTGTATTGCTTTGATATTATGATTTAATTTTATTTCTTATTTCTGTCTGTTTGTAAAAGTTTTTACATTTCTATTCCAAACTTTTATTTTTTCTTTTTACCTACAGTATTTGGAAACCATGTTCACACTACTCTTTCAGTTACTGCAGCAAGTTACAGAATGTGACACAAAGATGCATGTTTTACATGTCCTTTCTTGTGTGATTGAAAGAGTCAACATGCAGGTAATTTTGTTGTAAAGCATGAAAATAGATGTTAGAGGAGTAAGTAGAGTATATATAGAATTCATTAATATCTTTGCTTTATATATGTTGTTTAAGTGTTAAAACATCATTAAAATGATTCTCATAGGTTGTGATTTCAGTTATGTATCAAAATTGACATTTATGCTCGAGTTTTTATAAAATGACCTAAGAAAATTAAAATTAAAAAATAAAAACTTGGATCAGCAATGTAGAGGTGTTTATTAGAAAGCAAAATTATATATCTCTTAGAAAATTAAGTTTATATTTAATAATACTTCTTAAAATTTAGTGTGTTTGAGTGCATAGTCAAAAGTGTCTGTCAGCAAATGCAAATATTCTCAGAAGTCTATTATTTGTATCTTAAAAATTGAGTGTGTTTTGCAGTCTAGTCCACGTTATATCCATGATTGGTTTAATATAAAAATGATATGTAAAGTTCTTAACAGTAGATTATTATTTAACTGTATTCAGCTTCCCTTATCACTCCTAATCTTTGTGAAAAATTGATAATCCAGGAATCACAGTATAATTAGCCTGTAATTTCTTATATCCAAGTTTACCAGTGCATATTTTTATTTGAAAAGCGCTGAGTAAATCTGTGAGGTATTAGGGAAAGATAATACCTCGAGTCCACAGTTCTGAAGTCTGCTCCTGAATTCATTACTGAATTCTGACACCTTGAACCTGTTTATTAATTCTAAAGCAGTTGATGAAAATTGCTATCAGTTATTGAGTAATGACAAGTTTCCAACTTCTGTGCTAGATGATTTGCATTTACTTCTCACTTAATCCTCACAAAAACCTTTGGGTGGGAATCAGAATGTATTATCTCAAACAATTTGAGGCTTTAAGAAACTTACCAAAGTTCAGACATCTGAGTGGCATTGACATTATTCAAACTCAATGTTATAGTATGTTAACAGCAGTTGCAGTTTTGAGTGACCGTTGATCATTTTGAGCAGATCTGAGTCCTGGTGTCTCAAAGTAGTAACATCTTACAGTTTTCTTAACACTTGGGATTCTTATTACATTAATTACATTATTTCATTTTGATATTGGTTCATAAACAACATTGAGAGTTTGGTCATTGAGACTGTTTTAAACTTATTTCAAGTCCCTGTCTCTGTTCTTTATCTTGAGCAAGGTCTTTAACCTTGTGTCCCCATGTATAAAATGTAAAGTTAAAGATAACTCACAAACACAAAAAATGATTTCATGAGTATGAAATTATTTCAGATGTTCATTATGCTTTAGATCACCATACAATTGCAATAAGTTGTTTTAAAAATTGATTATATAAGCAAGATTTGGCAAATTTTTATAATTTTATTTAGATATCATCTGACTAATGGGAATTTCTTAAAGAAGATTTTTTTTTCTTCTTTTAGAAGTATATTTTCTTACCCCCATCTCTCCAAACCTTTAAACCTTTTTCCCCCATTACTCTTGCTTAGTAAATTTAAAAATGCTTTTGTTTGTATTCATACTCATCTTTCAGAACACAAATAGGCTAAGCAGCTCAGGTGTCTATATCATTAGTAAATAGCAATAAGATATAGTTATCCAGTAGTACTTTTTGTTTTCAGAATGCGGGTAGGAAAGGGTTACGAAAAATGTTTTTAGTAGATTCTTTAACATTTTCCTGTGTTAACCTTTGAACAACACCATCATTTATATATCCTTCAGCTATCATTTATATATAAATTTGATTTTTGTTTGCTAGGTTGCAAACATTTTGAGCCATCTTACAACAGTGCTTTCTGACACATAATAGTTTTTGAAGTTTTAGGGAACTCACCATTTTTATACCATAGCTTGCAATTATTTGAAGATTATATTTCCTCTACTTTTAAAAAACATAGTTGAAAACCTATAATTAAATTATTCCGGTGCAGGGATCCCATAAATACACAGTCAGGAAAAATGTGTTAATCATCAGGTGTAATGTCAGGTAGATAGTCTTTGGACTTAAGCGTTTCTAAAGGAAACGAACAAAATTAAAAACTAAAGGGCCAGCGTGAAATACTAAATGTTCGGTTGAAAATGTTACCTAAAATGAGGTGTCATTAGAGACTTACTTTTTAAATTCCCCTGTGAATGGAACCTTTGTTAAAACATTTTTTAGGCTGTCACATATTTGATTTTCACATGTTTTTCTTTTTCTTTTTTTTTTTTTGAATTGTCTCAAAGTATTTTTCTCCCTTTTTTAAAATTAATTTTTATTGGAGTATGGTTGCTTTACAATGTTGTGTTAGTTTCTTGCTATACAGCAAAGTGAATCAGTCATACGTATACATATATCCCCTCTTTTTTTAGATTTCCTTCCCGTTTAGGTCACCCCAGAGCACTGAGTAGAGTTCCGTGTCCTATACAGTAGGTTCTCATTAGTTATTGGTTTTATACACAGTAGTGTATATATCGTGTTTTTCTTAACGTGTTATGAATGAAAGTGGGTATCTCCCTATATATGATGAACTAACTCATAAGAGTATAATTATAATGCTCATAGTAGGCACCCCCCGAGCCCCCTATTCTGTTTTCTTTGGAGAAGTGCCAAAAGATGAGTGCTGTTTCGTTGCAATTGTTTAATGCTTGTGGTTCAGTTTCTATTATAGGGGTGTCTGTAAAACATTCTTAATTCCACGTGTTTTTTAAATATTATGTAAATAACTGATAATTGGTCTACCAAAAAACTCATGTTATAATCATTTTCAGAATGTATATGCATAGTATTTATTTCTTTTAATTTTTTTTTGCGGTACGTGGGCCTCTCACTGTTGTGGCCTCTCCTGTTGCAGAGCACAGGCTCCAGATGCGCAGGCTCAGCGGCCATGGCTCACGGGCCCAGCTGCTTTGCGGCACGTGGGATCTTCCCAGACCGGGGCATGAACCCGTGTCCCCTGCATTGGCAGGTGGACTCTCAACCACTGCGCCACCAGGGAAGCCCAATGCATAGTATTTTTTATTTCGCATCATTTCATTGAAAAATTTTAAATGTACAGATAAGTTGCAGTAAATCACTACCCGTATATTCTTCACCTAATTTCATCATGACACTTCACCCAGTATATTAGACCTCTCCTTCTTAATCATAACCATGATTAGATTCAGAGGACTTAACATTGATATAATACTATTTTCTAATATCAAGTCCATATTCAGATTTCCTCAGTTGCCCTAATAATGTATTTTTTAACCTCCTTCCTCCTGCCCTAAGGGAATGTGTTTGGCTTTCATGTCTTGACTTTGTTTTCTAATCGCCAGCCCTTTTTTTTTTTTTAACCTCTTCATTGGTGTATAATTGCTTTACAATGGTGTGTTAGTTTCTGCTGTATAACAAAGTGAATCAGCTATACGTATACATATATCCCCATATCTCCTCCCTCTTGCGTCTCCCTCCCACTCTCCCTATGCCACCCCTCCAGGTGGTCGCAAAGCACCGAGCTGATCTCCCTGTGCTATGTGACTGCTTCTCACTAGCTGTCTGTTTTACACTTGGTAGTGTATATATGTCCATGCCACTCTCTCACTTCGTCCCAGCTTACCCTTCCCCTTCCCTGTGTCCTAAAGTCCATTCTCTACGTCTGCATCTTTATTCCTGTCCTGCCCTTAGGTTCTTCAGAACCTTTTTTTTTAGATTCCATGTATATGTGTTAGCATACAGCATTTGTTTTTCTCTTTCTAACTTACTTCACTCTGTATGACAGACTCTAGGTCCATGAACGTTTTGGTACATGACTCTTTTTGAATTATGGTTTTCTCAGGGTGTATGCCCAGTAGTGGGATTGCTGGGTTATATGGTAGTTCTATTTTTAGTTTTTTAAGGAAACTCCATACTGTTCTCCATAGTGGCTGTATCAATTTACATCCCCACCAACAGTGCAAGACGGTTCCCTTTTCTCCACACCCTCTCCAGCATTTATTGTTTGCAGATTTTTTGATGATTCGCCAACCCTTTTTTGTCTTTTGCAACACTGAATCTGTGAGTGATTTTTGAAATAGTGTCCTTGAAGCATTAATTTTAATTTAGAACATCATATATTCTAATGAATAACTAGGACTGGGATATAAATATTTCATGACTTTCAAATGTAATTGGTGCTTTGGTTTTATTACTTGCCCTATCTATAATGCATAGCATATACTTCCTTTCTTCCATGGCTTAGAAAGTATTCTCTGTAATTTTTTCAAAACAAAGGTGGTTTATTTTCCTTATCAGTAGAACATGCTGTTATATGCTGTTTTTAGTTGAATATGAGTGAATTAGGTACTCTGAAACCTGTGTTTTTATGTATTAATTGGTTTGCCTTTATAAATTAATTGGAGGGATCTTTGAGATAGAGCACTTAGCAAAATTAAGTGCTCAGCAAAATTAAGTGCTCAGTAAATATCTATTTTAATAGTATGATTGAGAATTTATATATAAATAGTCTCTTAATATTTATTCAGTTTTATCTCACTGAAATATTTGGGCAAATATTTAACTTCTTATCTTTCTGTACCTCCTCCCCCAAACCCGGGGGGAAGAAGTCCTAGTTTTTTCTGGCTACCCTTTTAGTGTATGATGTTCTATAAGCAGAATAAAGAAACTCTTACTCTTTTGGGGAGCAATTTTTAAATTTTAATCCTTGGGATTGATTGATAGTACTCAAGCTGTGAAAGTCTGGTACTTCTTTTTATCACCAAGGGTACTCTCATCAGATCAGTTCCAAATACTGTGTTACCGTAAGCCTGAAGCTGGAGCACTGTGTCCATTTTCTGTGTGGATCCATTTTATTTTCCAAAAAGCTCAGTGTCAAGCTGTGCTGTGCTTAAGGCATATTTTTAAAACTGGTGAACTTAATCCATAGTGGAGTTAACAGTTTTATCCTTTGAAAAGAAGTTTCTTCTCCTGTGTTTCTACTATACCTTGTGAACACCTTCACCTTGCATTTATTGTTTTTCATTGTAAGGATTTGTATGTCTACCTTTATATCCTCTTCTTTTTGGTGCCTAGTCTTCAGGGCCTGATACTTTGAAGATGCCATTAGGTAATTGTTGAATGAATGAGTAAGTGTCTTTTTAAGACAGTATAATTTCCAATTAGATAAGCTGTATTATTAAAAAGAACCAGGATGTAACAGCATTTTCTATTAAATTCTAAAGAAATAACTGGCCTCAATATGTTGTTTTCTATTCCTAAATTTTATTTCATGCAATAAATTTGGTACTTGTTTAAAATTGTTAATATTTACCATGGAGCTTTGTGTCTCTATGTAATGTCTAATTTATCTTTAAAAGGATATGTGCTTAATACATTACATCTAGTAAATATTAAATATTTGCTGCCTGGGACCTATTAGGTCTGTCAGTGTTTCTTGAAGTAAGTCGCCTTCTTTACTAATATAATTATTTTGCTTCCTCTACTCCTGTTATGATAGATACGACCGTACGTAGGGTGTTTGGTACAGTATTTGCCTCTTCTTTGGAAGCAGAGTGAAGAACACAATATGTTGAGATGTGCTATTCTGACAACACTTATTCATCTTGTTCAGGTAAGTTACTTCTCCACAGTTTCTTAGTTTAGTATTTTTTCTTCTTTAAAATTTTTTTACTGTTTTCATGTGGTTTTTGTCAGTGATATAAAAGGTCTTACATTTGTCTCATGTGTGATCTAAACAGTTTAAAAATACCTTTTATATGTTTACTGTGGGCATTTTTTGACATAAAAATATTCTCTACTTTTAAAAGACTATTTCTTTCATTAGGTGTAGTTTTCCCCAGTGATGGTAGACTCGTGATTTGTGCAGTCAGTCACTTGTTCTTTGCATGCAGCTTCCTTGGTATTCAGAACTCTTATGCATAAAGTTACTCTCCATTTTCACTCTCTTTCCTTGATTTAATATAAAAATTTTCCCTTTCACATGTTGGGAAGGCAGAAAAACAGGTGAATTGCTTTTGAGGGAAGGAATGAATTTGATTTTCAGTATCTTGCCTTTGAGGTATGGGGATGTGCAGCAGGAAGAGAGGACCCTAAAATTTCAGAGACAGAGAGAGATGGGACTGTAGTCCTCATTTGAACTGTTACAGTGAATTATAGTCTGATGTTTAGAGTATGGCGAGGAAAGCACTTAATGCCAAGACTTAGAATATCTGGCTACAGGGATGCACAAGTGATTTTTACTGCCTTGCCCCAAAGTTTGATAGAGTTTTTCCGATGGGGAGATCTCTTTTGAAATTAAGAATTACTACTCTAAAATGTTCTAATAAGTTAAAAAAAAAAACCTGTCTAATATTAGTTTTAAAAAAAACCTTTCTCTGTTACCTTGGTACTTTTTTGAAACATAAATTCATTCTTTCACTAAATATTTATGGATGAGTTTTGCGGTTACAAATTCCTGAGGCAGTTTTAGATACTTGATTAGTGATACAAGATTTTTTTTAAAGCACTTTCTTTTTAATAAATGTCTGGCCTAGCATCTCTTCTTGTCTACCCTTTAATTCTTGTGATTATCCTAAAAAATTGTATCCCTTTTATAGATGGGGATAGAAAGGCTAAGAGAAGGTTAACGAGTAGCCTGAGATTGCTCATGTAAGTGTCAGAACAAAGAGTGATCGCCATATCTTTTGCCTTATATCCCTGCCAAATTTGTTTTTAGACTCAATTTGAGATTTTTGTGAGGGAGGTGTGTCTCTTCAGGCAGTGTTACCTCAGGAAATCTTAGGAAGCCATAGTAACTTGCATGGAATGTTTGGAGTATATAGGACCTTTTCCTTTAATCCTGACGTTTAAGTACCCTGTGTATTTGTATAGGCCAGGGATACAAGCCTCCGTCTAAGTAATCATCTGCCCTTCCTGGAGAAAGCATATAACATTTAATATTAAAATTGAGACTAGCTTAAAATAAATTTTTCAGCCCTTTGAGAAGATTATACTAGGGTTATAGGTAAGTTTCCTTTTATGGAAAACAATGCATCTTTTGACTTTTATTTTTATTTATTGAAACTATATTTCAACTATATTGAAATATAGTTGGTGTACAAGCCACTCTTTGAATTTTAAAATTTAATAGGCAGATATTAGTGTAGGTATTTGTATGTTTTTGTTTTTGTTTTCATTTTTTAAATTCTGGGAGCCCAGACTAATAGTCTCTGACTGAGGAGTGTAATAATGGATGAAAATAAACTTACTCATCTGCAGTAGTTGTCCTCATTGGAAGTAGGCATTCATTCATTGAATAAAGATTTTTTGAACAGTTGCAATATGCAATACATGGTACTAGGCACTGGGATGCAGAAATGAATAGGGCAAGCTCTTCGTGAATGTGGCTGTCTAGGGGAAGACTGAATAGCTAAGTGCTCTGTTAGCAATAAGAACATGATGCTGTGGGGCACTTGGTAGGTTACCCATCTTAGACTTGAGGGTGAGATGGGACATCAGGGAAGACTTCCTTCGTAGGTGATACCCAAATAGTGTTGGTGTTAAATAGTGTTGAACAAGAGGTGTTAATGAGATACGGTGGTTCAGGGATGAGAGTGGTAAAGATATTTTAAACAAATTGACCAGCATATGTAAAGCCCCCTGGACATGTGAGAATGGGATATTTTGTTTTTGTTTTTGTTTTTTTGAGTTTATATATTGATTGGTTTTGTATGTAGATAGGTTAAGGGGTCAGTTCTTGAAGACTTTTTATGAAAAGTAGCAGTATCTCCATTTCCTATTTGGTGGAAGAATCCACTTTCAACACTTAAACAGCCCTGTCTCTTTGGCTTTTTATCTCTCTAGCTCTAAGTAACATACTCATATTGTTCATTCTTGATTTAAGCATTTTAGGCATTATCTCTTGACCACCCTGTTTAGAAGATGAAATTTTAATTCTTTCATTTCCCTCTGTATGACTCCTATTCCTCCCATCCTCCCAGTATAGATTGTAATTTAAATTAGGTCACTATTTAGTGTTTTTGTGTGACTATATAAAGGCTATTGAAGGCATATATCATTATGTTACGGTTAATTTTCTTTCTTGTACAACCATCCTCCTAATCTTCACTCCTGTATAATAATTTTGTTTGCTTAGTTTATAAGTTTTCTATTACTGTGTAACAAATTACCACAAAAGTAGTGGCTTAAAACAACATCCAAAATGACTTATAGTTCTGTAGATCAGAGGTCCAGCACACCTTGTCTCTGTACTCTTTGATCAGGATCTGACAGGCTGAAATTGAGGTGTCTGCCAGGCTAAGTTCTCCCCTTCCGGCTTTGAGGAAGATTTGTCTTTATACTCAGTCCGCTTGTTGGCAGAATTCAATTCCTTGATCTGTAGGACTGAGGTCCCGGTTTACTTGCTGTCTGTCAGCTGGGGCACCACTTAGTTCCTAGAGTCCAGCCACATTCCTTGATACACGGCCCCTTCCATCTTCAGCGTCAGCAGTGGGGAAATTCTTGGCTGTCAAATCCCCTCAGGCTTTGAATCTCTAATTTTCTTTTATGCAAGTAACCAAAGAAAACTCTCTTTTAAAGGGTTCATGTGGTTAGGTCAGGCTTTCCTGTATAATTTTCCTATCATAAGGTCATTCAGTTTGGGACCTTAATCACATCTGTAAAGTAATATCTAAATTAACATTTGATTGAATAACTGGCGAATGGTGTGTGTACAACTGGGGTTAAGAATCATAGGTGGTCATCTTAGAATTCTGCCTGCTACATTTAGTTTTCTATGTAACTGAATCCATTCTCTCCACCTGTTATCTAAATATTCCCTCAGGTGTTTTATTACTTTCATCGTCTTGGAATCTGGGAGATTCTTAAGTGCTTTAGTCTGGCCTGGGTTTACTCTATGCTTGTTCACAGCTGTTATAACTGGATCCCCTTTCAGTGTCATCTAAAGGGTTCTTCTTGCCTATCCTTTCTATAGGATGCCTGTTTTCTGTACCTGTCTTCTTCCTTGTTTTACTTCCTCTTTCTGATGGAGCCCATGAATGCCAGTGGCATTCTGCAAAAGGTACATGGGAGGTAAATTTTCTCCAGATTTTGCATGTGTGAAAATGTCTTACAGCTTTCACATTGACTAATAGTTTGGCTGAGTGTAAAATTCTAGATTATCCCTCAGAATTTTAGAGGCATTTTTCCTTTGTCTTCTAGCTTCTAGAGTTGCTTCTAGGAATCCTGAGCCATTTTAATTCTCGTTTCTTCAATGTTTCATCTCTCCTTTCCCTTTGGCAACTTGTATGATCTTCTCTGTGTTCCTGTTTTCAATTTCATGATGATGTGGGTGTATTTTTATTCCACTGTTCTGGACATGTGGTGGATATTGTAAACTGGAAACTCATGTTCTTGGGTTCTAGATAAGTCTGTTGTATTTTGTTGATTATTTCTGCACCTTCATGTTTTTCTTTTGTCTCTTTCTGAACTTCTTATTACTTAGATGATAGATGAATGAACCAGCCCTGTATTTTTCTTCATTTCTGCTTTTTCTTCTCTTTGTCCTTTTGCTCTAATTTCTGGGGTATTTCTTCAGCTTTATCATTCACTCTATTGAGTTTTTCTTTCCTGCTATAATATTTTTAATGTCTATGAGTTATTTTTTTTTTTTTTTTTTTTTCTTTTTTGTGGTACGCAGGCCTCCCACTGCTGTGGCCTCTCCCGTTGCGGGGCACCGGCTCCGGACGTGCAGGCTCAGCGGCCATGGCTCACAGGCCCAGCTGCTCTGCGGCATGTGGGATCCTCCCGGACCGGGGCATGAACCCGTGTCCCCTGCATCGGCAGGCGGACTCTCAATCACTGCGCCACCAGGGAAGCCCAGTTCTTTTTTTTTAAGTTAAAAAATTTTTATTTGTTTATTTTTATTGAAGTATGGTTGATTTACAATATTATATTAATTTCAGGTGTACAACATAGTTCAATATTTTTATAGATTATACTCCAATTAAAGTTATTACAAAGTAATGGCTGTATTTCTCTGTTCTGTGTAATATACCCTTGTTGATTATTTTACACGTTTGTGTCTCTTCATCCCATATCCTATTTTTCCCCTCCCCCTTCGATGAGTTCTTTTTTGTATTGTTGAATAATCATTTTACAGCATTTCATTTTTTTTTCATGAATACAATGTTTTCTTTTATTCTGACAAGGATATTGATGATGTATTCTTCTAAGCTTTCATCTCTATGTGTGGTCTCTGTTTCCTTCAAGTTGCTGTTTTCTGTTTTATTGTTCTGTTCTCTGTTTTTCATATTAGATATTTTAATCATATATGTTGATCCTTGGTTGCCTGCTTTTTTTTTTTTCCCCTTGTGAAAATCTGAAGCATGTACAAAAGAAGGAAGAACAGTATAATGAATCTTTAGGTAACCATCACCGAACTAAAAGAGCTATATCAACATTTTGTCTGTATACATTTAAGAGTGGGCACTAAAAAGCTAATTGGAAGGGTTAAGTATGTATGCGAAGCTTGCTGATTGTGGATTTTTTCTTTAGGATAATCTAGCTGGAGGTTTTTTTTGTACGGGACAGATGTTTTGGTTCCCTGTTTTTCAGATCTTTCCTTAGTGAAAGATCCGTCAGTCTCCCATCTATTACGTTATAGCTCCCTGTTTTATATAGTATCCTTAGTCTTGATTGCCTGGTATCTCCCTGTCTTTAGACGATTTGTTTTGCTTAACCAGAAAATAAATGGCCAATTCTATACTGGGTTCAGGAGAGGGCCAGTTATTGACTGTTGCACTTGGATGAGATCTTGTCATCAGATGTCTTTTAAAATACCTTCTAGAGGTCCTATTATTTTTAATACCTCCTCTTCAACTTCCCCTTCCCAAAATACCCTGAGCTGTCAGTTCCTGAGTCTTTTGGAGTTTCTGTGATATAAATCAGGTGGTTTCTTGCCCTTTTTCACTGCTGGCTTTCAGCTTTTATTTTCTGAGTCTGCTAAATCAGTCTTTCTCTCCTGCTTCCAAAAATGAGTTGTTTTTATCTCTTCTTATGCTGTCTTTGTACTTACGGTTTTAGCTCTTTAAAAACACATCCTCATATATCCTTTTAGTGGATCTTGGGAGAGCACAGTAGTAAATGCATGTGTCAAGTCTGTCAGCTTTCTGCAGAAGTTAACAGTGATTTCTAGTACGGAGTTGTTTGGTATAGCTGCGACATAGAGTCCTGAGCTTGGGTGTGGGGGTCTGGTTAGGAAGGCATAAAGAATATCTCTTGAAGTTCAGAGGAAGGAATGTTATCCTTTGTATTTTAGAAAGGTAATCAGTGTACCAGTGGGGACACTGGTTTGTAATGCAGTTAAACCAAGGTCAAGGAAATAGTTGGGAGGCTCTTCTGTTAACCATGAAAGAGATGATGACCTGAAGTAAAGCCATGGAAAGAAGGGGAAAAATTTGAAAAATATTAGAGAGATAGAATTAAGGATTGTTTAGATTTGGGGTGAGGAGGAGGAAGAACCAGGAGGTAGTTGTGATACAATTTATCTCTAGATAGACAGTGATTCATGTCACTTGAATTAGGAAACGCAGGAAGAGGAACCATTTTTTTAGGAAGACAATGAGTTGGTTCGCTGGTATACTTGAGAGTTTGAGATGCCTTCTGGGTGATGATGTCCTGTGTCATTTGGGGTATCTGGAGTTCAGAGGTTTTGGTTGGAGATAATAGATTTGGACGTTATCAGCCATGTACATGGGACATGAGAAGAGAACCAAAGACAACCTGAGAAATAGCAATTTTTAGAGAGTGTTGTTCGTTTCTCCCCTCTTAACTTAAATTATAGATTCACAGGCAGTTGCAAATATCGTACAGAGAGATTTCCTTATACCTTTCACCTAATTTTAAATTCCTTTTATGTTTTATGTAATTATAGTACAATATGATTTCCCCCCTTCAAGCATTTATGATAATTTTATTAATAACTGATGACTTTATTTTTGAGCTTTCATAGTATTGTAGACAACATCTTGTAGCTCTAACTGTAATTATTTCATAGTATTGTAGACAGTTTCTTACAGTTACAGTTGTGGGTTGAAAGAATGTTCAAATAAATTTACTTAAAGCTGCATATTTGGGATTGGACACATTCTTCAAGCCACTAGATTACAAAGGTAAATTTCTTCAGGCTTTAACTGAGAGAGTCTTATGTATTTAGCAGTTGCTTGCTTTAGTTTTGCTAATGCTAGCATACTGTGCTCATTGGAATGTGCACTAAGTAGATTCTGACATTCCTAGGAACTATTAAGTCTACTTGATATTAAAAATGAACTTGAGTAGTTTTTCTTCATGTTTTTTCTTTTTTGTTGTTGTGTTAAGAATTGAGCTATGGAGAGTGAAATTTAACTGAATTTTAAGGCCCAATTTACTATTTTATGAAATGTGACATTTTTATAAATCTCTTCCTTTGGAAAAATCTTTAATAAAGTCTTTCAACTGATGCTTAATTATAGAAAGGGCCAAACTTAACATTTAAGGATGAGCTTTATGTATTTCCACTGAGGTATCTATACCTCACTGATAAAATTTCATATATATATACACATATGTATGTCATCAAAAGGGGACTACATACATATTTTGTTGCATTGTAATTATATGTCAACTATATTGACATCTGAATTATTTTCTAAGTGAGGAGGTGTTTGATAGTTTGGTTTCCTTTCTGTGTTAATCAGATTATAGAGATTATTATGAATTAAAAATTGACTTTATATCCTTTTTGTTTCTTTCAGAGTGCTTAGATTTAGTGTGATATACTGAGTCAACCTCCACAAGACAGTAATTAGTCAAAGTAGAATTTTACATTAAAACCCCCCTTCTTCCATCTTTGTATTCTTAATTCATTAAAAATATTAGCAGAAATTCTTCATTAAAAAACACGCACACATTAAAAAAGACTCCTTTTACCTTCTTCCAACATCCTTTTCCAATATCCATATTTAACTAGTGTTAACAGTTTTTTCTGTTTGCTCCCAAGAAACATTTTTATGCATGTATCTTCATATCAGATACATAGCTATTTAAAAAAATTGTTTGGCATGTGGAATTGTTATACACATTTCTTTTTTGTGTGTGTGGTACCTGGGCCTCTCACTGTTGTGGCCTCTCCTGCTGCGGAGCACAGGCTCCGGACGCGCAGGCTCAGCGGCCATGGCTCACGGGCCCAGCCGCTCCGCGGCATGTGGGACCCTCCCGGACCGGGGCACGAACTCGCGTCCCCTGCATCGGCAGGCGGACTCTCAACCACTGCACCACCAGGGAAGCCCCACATTTCTTTTTAATCCCAGTTTGTCATTATTTTTGAGATTGTTTTCATTCCATGCTTAATCCTTTTTCATGGCTACTCAGTATTCTAGAATATGAAGGTATTATAATTTAATTATCTTACTGATGAACATTTAGATTGGGTTCATTTTAGCTTATTTAGGTGAGATAATTTGTAGAATTTCATACATCATTGTTAACACCTCTTCAGTCGTCAGAGAAGGGAAAATAAATATTTATATGAGAAATCTCTTAAAATGAACAGATGTGTGTAGCCTTGGTGTATATGGTTTTACTACCATTAGGCAATTGAATAATATTTTTTTTCCAATTGTTAACAGAACTAATTTTGTTTTAGTAGTGCTTATAATTAGAACCATTCTTTTAAAATCTGATTGATTGATTTTTTATAAGTTGGTTTTAGGGCTTTTAAATATGATAGGTGATTTTTTGGTGGGAGGTGGGACCTTAGAGTATCTTATGTTAAGTTTTATTTATACTTCCCATAGGGATTAGGAGCAGACAGCAAGAACCTGTACCCTTTCCTGCTCCCAGTTATTCAACTGAGTACAGATGTTTCCCAGCCTCCACATGTTTATCTTCTGGAAGATGGTTTAGAATTATGGTAAGAGGAAAAACTTGATACCGTGGATCTTATTTATTTATTTTCCTGGCCTTTCCTACTCATGGCAGTAAAGCAAAGGTCATGTAATAGGGCTTAAAAACTCAGCATTTAAAGACAAAAACATAAAGTCAGTTTCCCTGAACTGGGTAACATAATACGTAGCTCCACCTTTTCTTGGCAGCTGTCACTCAGTGTAGGCTTATAATAGTCAAAGTTAGAGAGGAAGTTTCAGTAAGAACTCAGCTGAATTTTATCTTTTGGAATTTGGAATGTAAAATGGGGAATCTTGATCAAAACTAAAGATTGACATAAAACTTCCAGTGTGTTAAATTAAATGAGATGTTTTGGGGGATATTGAGTTATTTTCAACCTCTTACTGCTTTACCCAGTAAGTGCTGAGATAGACTACCTCAGCCCTAAATGTTAATGCTACTTAGTCTTGGCTTATTATTTTACTGAGTAAGTAGTACATAGTGTTAAGAGGTAAAAAACAAACAAACCCTGTTTCTGTGGCATCTCAGAGCTACAAACTGTGAAATGAATGAATTGGAGTTAAGTAAGTACAGACTGAGCATTGACTAGAAATCTTTTTTCTTCGTCTTACTGATGGCAGCAGTTTTCTTCAGGGCCAACCTTTATTTAAGTAATTAGTAATACAGGAAAGGTTTTAAAGTTCTAATTAAAAACCTATTATTGGAATTAAAAAAGCAAATCATAGAAAATAACCACAGAAAAAATAAACATTTGTAGTATCTCCCTCCCTCACTCCTTCCCTCCCTTCTTCCCTTCCTCCCTCCCTTCCTTCAGTTTTGCTTGGATGTCTAGGAATGAACAGTTTTTTGATTCTAAGAAATTGTCTTTGATGCAAATGGTAAAATTAATGATCTGTATCAGAATACTAGATGAACAATTTAAAAACATAACTAGGTAGATACTTATTAATTTGCAATTTGTGTTTCTCATATTCTTTTCTAGGTTATGTTGTTTGAACTTAAGTGACTTAAATGATTGTAAACTAGCATGTGTTGGAGCCTCTTATATTCATATATATTTATTCGTACAGGATGGATTACTCTAGATCAGAGGTTGGCAAACTTTTTCCCTAAAGGAGCAGATGGTAATTATTTTAGGCTTCACAGGCTATGTACTTTCTGTCCCAACTCTTCAACTCTACTGTTTCAGCACCAAAACAGTCATAGACAATAGATAAACAAATGGTCATGGCTATGCTCCAATAAAACATCACTTACAGAGAAAGGGTATTGGTTTGGCCCATGAACTATAGTTTGCCGGCTTCTACTCTAGATTACAAATTAAAACATTAATCTCTGGCACATAGATACTTTTCTGTAACCATATATATATGATCTCTATCATAAAGATTAAAAATATTAGTTATAATAAAGAGGCAGACTAATATACTTATCAATATAATTACAGATTTAGTATATTAATGTGTTAATGAGAGGTATATAAATTTTTTAGGGATTATATGAACAGGTAATAATAGAAGTGCATTGCTCTACTAATGGTAATTTCTTTTTTCCTAGCCTTTCGTTATATGTAAACAAAATTAAATCATTAGGATACATTTTAAAAGTTTATCAAATTTATTAAAGCTAAGATTATTTAGAGAATCAACATACACACTTCTTAATATAATTTTCTTAACGGGTTAGAACTCGTATTTGGAAGCAGATATAGGTGGCCAATCCCACGTATACCACTGCATTAGGTTTGTAATCATTTTCTGTGAGCCTTTCCTTCTGTAAAATGAGGAAAAATAATTTCTACCTGATGTGGTTGTTGTGAGCATGAGATACTGTTTGTAAAGTGGTTAGCGTGTTGTGTATGATTTATAAAGTCTGAGAATTGGTGAGATTGCCTAGGAAGAAAAGGGTAGATAGAGAGCCTCGTTCTCAGGGCAGAATCCTGAAGAAAAAACATTCTGAGGTCACACGAGGAGCCATCAGAGATGATATAGGAGGAAAACCAAGCCAAGAGAGAATATCTACTATAAGAGGGAATGGTTAAGTATGTCAAATGTTGCTGATTGTCCTTGTAAGAGTGTACAGAGAAGTGAATGGAGATGATAGGAGGGGTTTGAGTGGAGTAGTGAGCACAGAAGGAAGAATTGGAGTAGACTGAAGAATGAATTGGAGTTAAGTAAGTACAGACTGTGAGCATTGACAGCTTGTTTGAAAGTTTTTACTATGAAGAGGATGTTGAAATTGCGTTAACAGTTGGCTAGTGCGGGAATGAAGATCTAGAGGTATGAGGCTCAAGAGAGTGAGATAATTGAAGGAGGCAAGAAGGGATGGGATTCAGCATAAGTGGAAGGAGTTGATTTTTTTTTTTTCTTTAAATAGCAGCAGGGGTATTTTGTCCATTTTAACTCGAGGCAGGAAGATAGGTTTCTGTATTGTAGTAGAATGAGATGGGAAGGTGTTCCATCTAATAACTTCTGTTTTCTCAACAAAATATGAAGTATAGTCATCAATTGAGTGTCATGGGAGTATTTATAAGATGAGAGAAGTTTGTGGGGACAAAGGTATAAAATAGTTATCTTGGGGAATGGAAATTTGAACTGATAGGGCTTACCAGTACCAGTTGATGTTTGTGGTCTTGTTTACAATGAAAAAATTTTCAGACTGATTATGTGATTTTTTTTTTCAAGACTTCTTTGACCCAACATCGTTTATTTTTTTGCTGATATTAAAATATATGGTTCAGGCCTGGATTTATTGCATTGTAAATATAACATAACACTTGTACAATATTTTAAAACTTAATGTGAATTTTAGTGACTTCTTATAGTATCTATTTTTGTAATATATTCACATAAATAATAATGATAGTATCAAAGATGCAGACTTTCATGTATATCTGTTCTTTTTAACTTGTAGATTGTTAGTTCACATTATTTTGCTTTTTCATCTTGACCCTGATGTATTAAAATAGCCCATTCAGTTTTCTTCATGTGAGTGCCCCTTTTTATTTCTAGCATTTTTGATCTGTAAGTTAAAAAAAAAAATTAACTGCACAAAATTTTGGTACTTTTGTATAGTGTTATAAGATTTAATAAATAAAATATATTTAAAATTTAAAATTTTTTATGAAGCATCATGTGATATAATGTATGTTTCCAGTGATTAATTTTCCACCTTTTAATTCTTTTGCATTTAAATTTTATATTAATATTGTATGGTTTATTTTGTTTAGATTTGATTTAACTATATATGTTCATCTTTTACATTTTAGCTTTTTTATCTGAAATTTATTTATGTTCTATACAGAGCAAATTTTTTAATTTTATATTTTAACCTAACCAAAGAGGCTTTACTTCAAAAGAATTTTAATGGTCTTATATTTATTTGTTGAACTGATATGTCTGTCTTTTTACTTTATGCTCTCTCTTTTCTACATTTTTTGTGGAAGGATAACATTAAATTTTACATTTCTCTAGTCAAAGATGTAGGTACATATAGCTTTGTCTAATTATTCATCAAAATAGTTAACTTTTCCCTTTCCCTTTCCCTGATGGTAAAGAATTTAGTGCTTTGACTTTGCCTCACTACCTCTCCTTTCCAAGTCTTTATTTGTTTAATCTGGAATTACAAACCATGTCATTTTATTTTTAAGTAGTTTAAGTTCTTCAAGATTTTTTCCTCTTTTGAATAGCATAGTTTATACTGTGGGAACTAGCATAGGAAGTGAGAGTGACAATGACCTGAGTGGCCTTTTTACTAAGGTAATGACAGTAGAAGGGAAGGAACAAGCTTCAGATAGAATCTTAATCTGGACCTATTGAGTAAGAGAGTTCTTTTAAACATCTTTTGGCATTTAGAATATGACCTCCAATTTTTTTCTCGGTGAAACCCCAGGACTGGAGTGTAGTTGTTCTTTTGGCTTCATGGTTATTTTAAAGGTGAATAGGATAATGTTTTTTTTTCACCTTTCCTGAAGTTTTATTCTTTAAAAATGAAATAAAATCCTGTTGCTGTTTTTTAAATTTATTTTTTATTGAAGTATAGTTGATTTACAATGTTGTGTTAATTTCTTCTGTACACCAAAATGACTCAGTTATACATACATATACATTCTTTTTTATATTCTTTTCCATTATGGTTTATCCCAGGATATTGGATATAGTTCCCTGTGCTGTATGGCAGCACCTTGTTGTTTATCCATTCTGTATGTAATAGTTGGCATCTACTAACCCCAGACTCCCAGTCCATCCCTCCCCCACGCCCCTCCCCCTTGGCAATGCACGAGCCTGTTCTCTATGTCTCTGAGTCTGTTTCTGTTCGCATGTAGGTTCATTTGTGCCATATTTTAGATTTCACATATAAGTGATATCATATGGTATTCGTCTTTCTCTTTAAAATCCTGTTACTGTTGATCAAGTTAAGGTGTCAAAGACATCATTGCTTGTGCATGTTGGAAGTACTTCATTTTGGGGTAGCTGGTTTTCCCTTTGTAATATCCTGCCTAGATTACCTGATTTTGTCATTTAAAATTTGTGAAGTATTTCATAGACACAAAATAATATGAGGTCATATTGTCTATAATTATTTATAACTTACATAAAATGAAAATCAATTTTCCATACTCTGGTAAGAAATACAATAAGAATGTCTGTGAAGCCCATGGTGTGGCATGTTTGTTGAATCTTCCTGCATCCATGCCAGGGAAAACCCACTGTACTGATTTTTTTGTTTTCATTCCTAGGTTTTCTTTCTTGTGTTTTAATGCCTTTAAAATTCCATATGCGTGTGTATCTCTAAACAGTATATTTTAACTTTATATAAGTTGTATCATATGTGTTCTAACTTACTTTTTTTGCTTCCTGTTTGGGGGGGAGATTCATCCATAGTGATGAGCTTAATGGTGTGACTGTAACAATTCATTTACTCGTTTGCCATTTTGTTTGTTGTTCAAATAATGCGACTCTGAACATTCTTGTGCATGACTCCTAGAGCAAATGTATAAGACCTTATGCCCTGTGCACATTTCTGCCTAGAAATAGTGCCAGGTCGTAGGTATATACACATATACATATTCAGTATTACCAGATAATAATTATTTCCAAAAGTGATTATATCATCTTGCACTGCTGTTAGCAGTATGCAAGAGTTCCCACTTTTATAGCTTTGACAATACATGGTATGTCACATTTAAAATTCTGCTGATCTGGTGGGGGTAAAATTGTACCTGTTTTGGTTATAATTTATATTTTCTTGATTACTAGTCAAGTTGGATATCTTTGGTACTTTTTATAGTCATAGCTTTAATGGTTATGGAAAGTGATTTAATTGTCTGTTTTTTTCCCTAGGTTAGTGACTTTGGAAAACAGCCCATGTTTTACACCAGAGTTACTTCGTATATTTCAGAATATGTCACCACTTCTAGGTATGTATTAAAGCATAAAATTACCACTGTTTTTGAATGCAACCATAATTTGGGGCGTTATAGGTGACTATAAATCATACCTTCCATTTTTACTAAAGCACTTGATTTTGAGAAATAAGTTGTGTAGTGTTTTAATAATTTCTAGATTTTTTCCTACAGTATAACTTTTTAGAGTTATTTCTGCATATTAAAGAGCAAACACTAAATTTACTTAACTTATACTTAATTGAAAATTGATTTTGTGCTGTCAAGTTGTTAACAAATGAGCTCTGTACTAAGCTAAGGAACCACCAAAATAAAGATTATTAAATATTAGAAAATCATTTATTGTTTGTTGAGGTATTACTTATGTAGAAGCTTGAAATCAGGAAGCTTAATGTTTTAAAGCAACACTTTTGGCATGTGACACCAGAGAGCTGGCCACTGTGCTAGGAGTAGGCTGTTAGTCTCTGTTAGCCACCATGGATGATAACCTGGTTAGATTCTTTTCTGAACATGTATTCTGATGATACTTAGTCATAGAAAGCCAATACTTATCTGCTACATATCAGCTACCATTCACAAGTATGTAATATCTTAAATTTACAAAAAATATTTTGTTCACAGGGTTATTTTGTGAGCGATTTTACCAGTGCAAATTCACATTTAAACCTCATAGAGTATTTAAGAATTGTATACAGTGCTATTTACTGGCCCTTTGCTTCTTTTTCAGTCTGCAGATTACTACCATTTTAAAAAATCGTTTATTTACAAAATGTAAAAATTATTTACATTTATTCCATTCAGAGTTCCCACTCTCTAAGACTCACCCATGAAGCATCTTTAATTCCTTCATTAGAACTTTGGGTATACTGACTGAATAGTTTAATATTGTCAGGAGAGGGCATTCATGTAGGAAAAAACCAGGAAAAAAGGCGTGCTTATTATGGCAATATCTCAAAATTATTTTTTCTGAGAACTTACTTGTAGTGAGCAGTTTTATTAGAGGGAAAGTATTACTGAGGTATAATGATGCACCAGAAAGGTAGACACATTCTTTGATAAAATCATCAAGTGTGGACTAAAACATAATTATAGCTGATTAAAAAACATCTGTTGGGCTTCCCTGGTGGCACAGTGGTTAAGAATCCGCCTGCCAGTTCAGGGGACATGGGTTCGAGCCCTGGTCTGGGAAGATACCACATGCCGTAGAGCAACTAAGCCCGTGTGCCCTGAGTACTGAGCCTGCGCTCTAGAGCCCGTGAGCCACAACGACTGAGCCCATTTGCCACAACTACTGAAGCCCGCACGCCTAGAGCCTGTGCTCCACAACAAGAGAAACCACCGCAATGAGAAGCCTGCGCACTGCAACGAAGAGTAACCCCTGCTTGCCAGGGGTTACTAGAGAAAGCCCGTGTGCAGCAACGAAGACTCAACACAGCCAAAAATTTAAAATAAATAAATAAATAAAACAATTAAATTTATTAAAAAAAAATTAAAAACATGTCTTCATTTGCTGGATGATCATGGGGGCTATAGATAATGTGATTAGTCCTTCGTGTTTTCTGATTTTTTTGTTGTTGTTGTTCTTCTACCCCATTCTTCAGAATAAATTAGACCTCAGATAATACCAAGATGCCATCTGTTTTCTAATAAAAAGCCATTTGATGTTTTATCATCTAGCATCCCCATAAAATTATGGAAGAAATTTTCAAACATGAAGACAGTGGCAATAGACCAGTCACTTATTGCTAGTCTCCTAGGAAAAGTTTTGTAGCTAAGATATCATAGAGAAAAAGAATAGGAAAAGTCCTTTTACTTTCTTTTACTCTCGGTGAAGGCCATTTAGTTCTAGTCTACCAGTTGGAGACCATATATAGTACCATTCTGTGTAATCCACAGTGCTTCTTTATATAGTTGCCCTGAGAATGGAAACCTCGACCAGGCCCATTATCAACTTAGTCATGAACAGGATTCAGCCATTTTCACATATGGGTAACTTCACAAGATGATTGCACTTCACCTGTGTATTCCACCCCGAATTCAGCCTGCCTGGCCTTTACAACGTGGTGGGAGAGAAGATTGGTAGCCAGGAAGAAGAGACTGAAAAAAAAGCACATAACTAACCCTCCTATAACCATATGACACTATTTTGAGTGTAGTTTTAGGTAGGTACTAAAGTACAGTTTTACCATAGAAAGCTTTGTAGTTGAAGCATAGTCCTTATAAATCAATAAGGCCTTTTATGTGTTTAGAACAATGTCTGGCACATAGTAAGCACCATTTAAGTGTTTTGTAATTATATTTATTGCTACTATTACTGTCAACATTATGGCTATTTTAAAAGAAAAAGTACTGAACCACTGGCTCTGTAGGATTTGTTAGTTAACTTAATAATATGAAGAAATTCTGTATACAAATTATATCTTTGAATGTTTAGTATACCTTGAAATCAGTATTACCTTTATTTTTGTTTGAGTATTGCACAACTAATTAATATTGTTTGATATGTAGCTTTTTGCATATACATTCTTTCAGGTGAGCTTTAAAATTTATTTTGAAATATAACCAGAATATTTATTTTAATCTTTTAAGAATATAGATCGAAATGAATACTCACTTTTCTTAAAGGTGAAAACATTTTTTCTTATTAGATCAGTGATTTTTAAACATTTATTTAATGAGTATCATAGCTATTATTTTTTTCCAAGTAGAAATAAAGCTGCTGGCTGGAAGTTTCTCATTTTCATTTAAAACACATAAAACCAGCAATATTGGTGTTTAAGTTAATGATTTTTAGGATATGTTAATTAAGTGTGAATAAATCCAAGGCTAAAATTCATTTCATACCCTTTTCCCCAAATGTAAGTAGAACTGGAGATACTTTAAGTAGAACCATAGGCTATAACTACTTCTAATAATTTAGTTCTAAAGGCTTATTTTTAAAATCCTTTATATCTTTTTTATGGTATTAATTTTCTCAGTATTCTCATTACTTAAAAGATAAACACCTGACTGACTCTTGTCCATGTTGTTGTAAGGGCCAAGCTAATGTTCCTTGACCAATAAAATTTTTCTAATTTGGAAGGAACTTTTTCCCATCTGACATCTTGATGATGTGTAGGCTATTTTACACATTTTAGCCTTCGTATTTTATCAGAATTTGAAATAAAAGAAGAAGCTACTATAGTTTCATTTCCAAACATAAACATTAAATAGTATGATTAAAAAGAATAAGTAAAATGTAACATGAAAGTAGAAATTAAAAATAAGAGCCAAAGAATAGAGAAAAACAGAAATGGAATAAAAATTATAATTAGACTAATAAATATAAATCATGTGCACACAGCATAACTAGATACTTTGATGGGTTACAGATTTGAATCAGAGCTCTCTGTCTATGAAAGAAAAACTTGATCACTTAAGTTAGGGATTTTCGAAATTGTTGACATTTTGGGCCCTGTAATTCTTTCTGTTTAGGGACTGTTTAGAGCATTGTAGGAAGCTTAATACTTTAGCCTCAACCCACTAGATGCTAGTTTTAACAACCAGAGTTTCCAGACATTGCCAGATGTCCCCTAGGGGGCAAAATTGCCCATGGTTGAGAACATTTGAATTAAGTTATTCACAGGGCTGAAAATAAATACAGATCTGTTGTATGGTCAGCTCTTCGTGATACTAGGAGCAGACAATAATTTTTTATCGGAGTCTTACTAGGAACTCATGGATATAATGAGCAATGTTCAATATACTTTAAAATAGATAAATTTATTAAATTTAGGACTATTTTTTTTTACTATCGGTATTTAATATTTGCTGATGATAGCATGCCTTAGGAAATTTAGTAAAAGTTGTCCTTGGCATGATGGAGGCATGGAAAACAGTATGAAGTGACCTAATTGCTTATATAAATTAATCTAGAAATAGCTTTAAAAATATCTGTAAGAAGAGATGGGTACTATGGTTTTTATTTTTAGGTTTGTTTGTTTGTTTTTGCGGTACGCAGGCCTCTCACTGTTGTGGCCTCTCCCGTTGCAGAGCACAGGCTCTGGATGCGTAGGCTCAGCGGCCATGGAGGGAAGCCCTTTTTTTTGTTTTTTAAATAAATTTATTTATTTATTTTTGGCTGCATTGGGTCTTCATTGCTGCACGCAGGCTTTCTCTAGTTGCGTGAGCAGGGGCTAATCTTTGTTGCGGTGCGTGGGCTTCTCATTGCGGTGGCTTCTTTTGTTGCAGAGCACGGGCTCTAGGCTCACAGGCTTCAGTAGTTGTGGCTCGTAGGCTCTAGAGCGCAGGCTCAGTAGTTGTGGCGCATAGGCTTATTTGCTCTGTGGCATGTGGGATCTTCCCAGAGCAGGGCTCGACCCCATGTCCCCTGCACTGGCAGGCGGATTCTTAACCACTGAGCCACCAGGGAAGTCCTGGTACTATGGTTTTTAAAATCAATCTTTCTTAAATATTGTCTCCTTCATCATAGATCTTGATAAAATTTTAGGTGGCAGTGATTTAGAAATTATATTCACTGACATACCGGGAATGTAGCCATTCTAAGTTCTCACTTAAGTGTAGACCCTCTGCCTTATTTATCACGGTGGTTGCCAAAACGGTGGTTGCCAAACAGTCTGCTATTCGTTGTTGGTCTGTTAAACAGTGTGCACAAGTTTAGACTTGACTAGACTTGCTCCTTGAGGAGAAAAGGACGTGTGAATTGTTCATAAGAATAACTTTATCCAATGTAATGGCCTACCCCTTTATCCTGAGATTTTGTCTTCTGTTGTGAAAAATATTTAGGTGGCAGCCTTTATTATTTCTTTTTATGTCTTCCGTTAGCGTGGTAACAAGTTGGGTAGTTTCTGTCCCCTCTACATTCTCATTTTAAACTAGTATGTTAAATCCCTAAAGTATAGAAAATAATGCCTTTAAAACACATTTTGAGCTTTGAGTGGGATTGTCATTTTCTTGTGAAAGTGTATGGGTAATTCTCACCTGAATGGAATATCTTCTCACTTTGCTAGCATATGAGTTAGGTAAGAACCCAGGGCCTTCGCTTTTGCCAGGAAACATTTTTTAATCTGTCCTATTGCAAGTGAATACGATTTCTAAAATAGTAGCAATACAGAATGAAAGATTTTAGATATAGATGATATTTGGGGGTCATGTTTTGATCTGTATAATTATAGACATCTGTAATCTGTGTTCTATTGTATCATTATTGTATGTGATAAGACATGTAAAATAACACTGCATAAACATTTGATCAGTTTAAATTTTAACAAGTTTTCTGCTTTGCACTTGAAAGAGAATAATTAGAAACAATATCCTTTTCCTATACTATTCTGGTAATAACATTTTAAAGAAGATTCTTTATGTGTAGGTTTTTCATAGAGGAGTGGATTTGAAGAACAAAGCCCAAGAATTGAGAATATCTAAACAATATAATTTTCGGAGTATAACAGGGACTCTTTTCGTAAGTAGAGTAGCATGTTCAGTGCCAGCACAGTAGACACTCAGTAAATGCTTATTGAGTGAACCCATTTAAGCAGATACCAAAATATGATGGTAAAATGATTCAGTTGCATGTCGTTTGCCATGCTGGTACTAGAAATTTAGTTTGAAATGCAAGGTTGGATCATGTAGTTATTTTCTGAAAGGAAAGAAAAGGGAGCTTAGTATTTTCTAAGCTGTTTTAACTAGTGGGAGGTATATGGGAAAGCATTAAGTTAGAGGTTAATGCCAGTTTTTAGATAGATATTTATATACTAGCCATCTGAATAGCAGTCAGAAAAGATTTGTAAAGAAGGGCATGTAACTTAGCTTTAAATAAGTCACTTCATTTAAACTGATTTTGAACAATGATTTAATTTGTTCTTTTTAAAAAAATTATTATTTTGGCAGAACTAAGTTCAGAGAGTCTCAGAACCTGCTTTAAGATCATCAATGGTTATATCTTTTTATCATCAACAGAATTTTTACAGGTATGTTGTAGTTTTTGCATTGTAAAAATTTATATAGTTATTATTTTGATTGTTTCTTATTTGAAATCAGGAATCTTATTTTGAAATCTTTTCAAAATTTAGTTGATTTATTACTTTAAGGGGGGAAAGTCGTCATAAGCATTGCCTACTGTGGGGCAGATGTGATGTAGTTTCATGAATTATGTTATTTAACATAGAAAATATGCTCTACATGTAAATATATCCTTATATTTCTACAAAAATTAGAATAGCAATAAACTATTTTTATTTCTTAAACTTTTCCTAAAGAGTTCTAATTGAAATTTTATATGCTTAGAGCTTTAGTATCTTCTCAAATAGATTATAATGAGTCCCCAATTTAATTTTATACCTTTTTTGATATTGCAGATATATTCATATGTATATTTTGACTTTTCATTGAATTTCAGACATATGCAGTAGGTCTATGTCAGTCCTTTTGTGAACTGCTAAACGAAATTACTACAGAAGGTCAAGTTCAAGTGCTAAAGGTACTGTCATCTTTCTGATGAATATTATTGTAAATTTTCCATCTGTATTTTGTGAAATTGGACCTTCATTTGGGTTTAGATGATGGGCAAGAAGGGGAAGAGTAATTCTAGACAGAATATTTTCTTTTAGCTGTATTAAATTGGTTTAATACCTCTGGACCAGGGGTGTCAAATTTGACTGTGCATATAGATCACCTGAGGATGTTGTTAAAATGCAGATTCCACATTTCTAACTAACTTTCTGCTGATGGGACCCCACTCAAAGTTCCCCCTCATCCTGAGACTTCACTTTGTGTAGCAAGGCTTTAAAAACTTTTATAAATTATCCAAAGCCTGGCGACATCTGATACTTCTCATCTCTCCAGTTTGTTAGCCTGCTTTTGGGACACAATATTCCCACTATAATTTGGTACTTTTAATTTGGATTGGCTCTCGAAGTTAGAGTACCAAGTTTGTATGGACTGTGTATAACTCAGAACCAATGTTGAATCATTATATTGTATACCTGAAACTAATATAGTGTTATATGTCAGTTATACCTCAATTAAAAAAAAAACTTACAAACAAAAAAAGAACCCATGGGCTCTGAGTTAATCTTTATGCATTGTATCTTTATAGAATCACTATATATTATCTTTATATATTGTATATAATTGTGTATACTTAATAACCAACAGTCTCTGAGTTGTATGTTTATATATATATTAAAGATAAAGGAGTATCAAATGTATATATTTAAATATAAATGTATATATAAATATATCTTCACATGTATGTGTCACACACACACATATTTTGTATGGATTTTGTGAGAAGGTGTACTTGTTAAAAGCATCTCTTTTTTGTTTCTAAGTTCTTAGCAATGTTTTAAGTCAGATATGAGAGCTAGTTAGGTGAAGTGTTACTATAGCTTAACCAAGTAGCATTTTTTTGTGTGAAAACTATGGCATTGCTTTAGATCCTAAAAACAATTTGATTTCCTCCCAGTGAAATGAAAAAGTGTTTGCCCAAAGAGGTTCATTGTAAGAAATGTGTTAACCACAATAATCATAGCAACAACCCATAGTACATTTTGGGGGACTAAGTGGGTATAAGTTTGTGCAGGTAGTAAAGTCTTTCATAATAACCAATAAGAGTAATCATCAGTTGGCACTTATTCAGGCGTTACACTATTTTATGTGCTGTTCTTTGGACATTATACACATGTATGCACATATAAAGCTCCAGATATCTGTGTTAATATGCATGTTAATTTGATTTTCAAATTGGTTGCATTTACTATCATTGCTGATTATTCAGTCATTCACCATATAGGTCAGGGGTCAGCAAACTTTTTCTGTAAAGGACCAGCTAGTAAATGTTGTAGGTTTTGTGGGCCATATAGTCTTTGTCTCAACTATTTATATGTTTTGTTGTGGATTGAAAGCAGGCATAGATGGTACGTAAATTAATGCCTGTGGCTGTATCCAAAAATGCTTTATTTACAGAATCATATAGTTGTTCGGATTTGGCCCAAGGGCATTGTTTGCCAGTCCCTGTTACTGGTATTCAGTGCATTCTGGTAGGCATACGTGATAGAAAAACCACGGTTTCTGCTCTTGAGTAATTCATTCTTTTGGGGGAAGGAGGCAGGTAAACAATCAGCCCATATTTAGTGTGTTATGTTGTTTTGGATTAGACGTATCTCAGATTACCTGGTGAACTTTTTGAAAATTTGGGTAGGACATAAGATGTTAGTATTTCTTTTTAAAAAGTTCCCTAGGTGATTTTCATGAGCACTTTCTAGTGTGAGCCATTGCTGTCCATTGGCTTTATGTTACTCTGGGAGTATAGATGTGGTCATCTAACCCAGCATTTTGCAGAGAACATTTTTCAGGGAGAAAGGGTTGAGATGGGACCTGGATCTTAAATGTTTGGTAGGGTTAGGGTTACCAGATAAAACATAGTACTTTTATTTGCTAATTCTGGCAATCCTAGTAGGGTGAATTAGATTAATACAGTGTTGAATACTGCAGAGAAGTGAACAAAAATAAGAACAGAGAGAATACTGTGAGAATGGTCTGTTGAGGGTGGGGATAATGGTGTTATTTAAAACCTTTAGTGTCTATAAATTGGAGGGGTTCATATGCCAGATTACTGAAGTGTTAAATTATAAAGTGATGAGAAAATGATTATATTATTAAGAACTATATTTGTTTCCTAGGGCTACCATAACAAAGTATCACAACCTGGGTGGCTTAAAACAACCGGAACTAATTTATAATATTTATAGTGATTATCTCTCTCACAGAGTTCTGGAAACTACAAGTCTGAAATCAAGATGTTGGCAGGGCCATACTCTCTCTGAAGACTCTAGGGGAGAATCTGTTCCATGCCTTTCTCTTAGCTTCTGGTGGTGTACAGCAATTTCTGGCTTCCTTGGCTTATACATGCGTCACTCCAGTCTCTGCCTCAATTGTCACATGACATTCTCCTTGTATCTTTGTCTTCTCTTCTTATAAGGGTACCAGTCATAATGGATTAAGGGCCTACCATAATAACTTCATCTTAACTTAATTATATCTACAAAGACTATTTCCACATAAGGTCACATTCACAGGTACTTGGGATTAGGACTTCAGCATATCTTTTGCAGGGGGCAGGACACAAGTCATTCCATAACAAGAATTTACTGTTAAAAAATAAAAAGATAGCTTTTGTGTGTGGAGAGGCAGTGAGGAAAATCTGATGAGTAGATTTTGTAGGTGAAAGTGACCCAATAGAAAGGAAGATGGCGCCAGAATGATACAGGAGATTGGGATTTTGAGTCTAGAGCATATGTAGAAGGGGCAAGAGTTTGTTTTTTAAGAGAGCTGGCCAGACTGGTAGTGATTGAAGCTGTAGATACAATGTTAGGTGAAGAGAGTAAGAAACTGGCATATGACCTTGGTGTTTCCAGATAAAAAGACAAGATTGTCAGAGCTGCCTGGTGCCTGTCACTATGAGGCAGAGGAACATTACAGGACGATTAGTACATCTGCACTTATTGAGGAGACTGAGTAGTATTCATATCTCAGTATTCTTTTTTTTTTTTTTTTTTTTTTTTTGCGGTACGTGGGCATCTCACTGTTGTGGCCTCTCCCGTTGCGGAGCACAGGCTCTGGACGCGCAGGCTCAGCGGCCATGGCTCACGGGCCCAGCCGCTCCGCGGCATGTGGGATCTTCCCGGACCGGGGCACGAACCCATGTCC
>NC_041221.1:66135411-66140876 GCF_002837175.3 Physeter macrocephalus
TGCAGAGCACGGGCTCTAGGCTCACAGGCTTCAGTAGTTGTGGCTCGTAGGCTCTAGAGCGCAGGCTCAGTAGTTGTGGCGCATAGGCTTATTTGCTCTGTGGCATGTGGGATCTTCCCAGAGCAGGGCTCGACCCCATGTCCCCTGCACTGGCAGGCGGATTCTTAACCACTGAGCCACCAGGGAAGTCCTGGTACTATGGTTTTTAAAATCAATCTTTCTTAAATATTGTCTCCTTCATCATAGATCTTGATAAAATTTTAGGTGGCAGTGATTTAGAAATTATATTCACTGACATACCGGGAATGTAGCCATTCTAAGTTTTCACTTAAGTGTAGACCCTCTGCCTTATTTATCACGGTGGTTGCCAAACAGTCTGCTCTTCGTTGTTGGTCTGTTAAACAGTGTGCACAAGTTTAGACTTGACTGGACTTGCTCCTTGAGGAGAAAAGGACGTGTGAATTGTTCATAAGAATAACTTTATCCAATGTAATGGCCTACCCCTTTATCCTGAGATTTTGTCTTCTGTTGTGAAAAATATTTAGGTGGCAGCCTTTATTATTTCTTTTTATGTCTTCCGTTAGCGTGGTAACAAGTTGGGTAGTTTCTGTCCCCTCTACATTCTCATTTTAAACTAGTATGTTAAATCCCTAAAGTATAGAAAATAATGCCTTTAAAACACATTTTGAGCTTTGAGTGGGATTGTCATTTTCTTGTGAAAGTGTATGGGTAATTCTCACCTGAATGGAATATCTTCTCACTTTGCTAGCATATGAGTTAGGTAAGAACCCAGGGCCTTCGCTTTTGCCAGGAAACATTTTTTAATCTGTCCTATTGCAAGTGAATATGATTTCTAAAATAGTAGCAATACAGAATGAAAGATTTTAGATATAGATGATATTTGGGGGTCATGTTTTGATCTGTATAATTATAGACATCTGTAATCTGTGTTCTATTGTATCATTATTGTATGTGATAAGACATGTAAAATAACACTGCATAAACATTTGATCAGTTTAAATTTTAACAAGTTTTCTGCTTTGCACTTGAAAGAGAATAATTAGAAACAATATCCTTTTCCTATACTATTCTGGTAATAACATTTTAAAGAAGATTCTTTATGTGTAGGTTTTTCATAGAGGAGTGGATTTGAAGAACAAAGCCCAAGAATTGAGAATATCTAAACAATATAATTTTCGGAGTATAACAGGGACTCTTTTCGTAAGTAGAGTAGCATGTTCAGTGCCAGCACAGTAGACACTCAGTAAATGCTTATTGAGTGAACCCATTTAAGCAGATACCAAAATATGATGGTAAAATGATTCAGTTGCATGTCGTTTGCCATGCTGGTACTAGAAATTTAGTTTGAAATGCAAGGTTGGATCATGTAGTTATTTTCTGAAAGGAAAGAAAAGGGAGCTTAGTATTTTCTAAGCTGTTTTAACTAGTGGGAGGTATATGGGAAAGCATTAAGTTAGAGGTTAATGCCAGTTTTTAGATAGATATTTATATACTAGCCATCTGAATAGCAGTCAGAAAAGATTTGTAAAGAAGGGCATGTAACTTAGCTTTAAATAAGTCACTTCATTTAAACTGATTTTGAACAATGATTTAATTTGTTCTTTTTAAAAAAATTATTATTTTGGCAGAACTAAGTTCAGAGAGTCTCAGAACCTGCTTTAAGATCATCAATGGTTATATCTTTTTATCATCAACAGAATTTTTACAGGTATGTTGTAGTTTTTGCATTGTAAAAATTTATATAGTTATTATTTTGATTGTTTCTTATTTGAAATCAGGAATCTTATTTTGAAATCTTTTCAAAATTTAGTTGATTTATTACTTTAAGGGGGGAAAGTCGTCATAAGCATTGCCTACTGTGGGGCAGATGTGATGTAGTTTCATGAATTATGTTATTTAACATAGAAAATATGCTCTACATGTAAATATATCCTTATATTTCTACAAAAATTAGAATAGCAATAAACTATCTTTATTTCTTAAACTTTTCCTAAAGAGTTCTAATTGAAATTTTATATGCTTAGAGCTTTAGTATCTTCTCAAATAGATTATAATGAGTCCCCAATTTAATTTTATACCTTTTTTGATATTGCAGATATATTCATATGTATATTTTGACTTTTCATTGAATTTCAGACATATGCAGTAGGTCTATGTCAGTCCTTTTGTGAACTGCTAAACGAAATTACTACAGAAGGTCAAGTTCAAGTGCTAAAGGTACTGTCATCTTTCTGATGAATATTATTGTAAATTTTCCATCTGTATTTTGTGAAATTGGACCTTCATTTGGGTTTAGATGATGGGCAAGAAGGGGAAGAGTAATTCTAGACAGAATATTTTCTTTTAGCTGTATTAAATTGGTTTAATACCTCTGGACCAGGGGTGTCAAATTTGACTGTGCATATAGATCACCTGAGGATGTTGTTAAAATGCAGATTCCACATTTCTAACTAACTTTCTGCTGATGGGACCCCACTCAAAGTTCCCCCTCATCCTGAGACTTCACTTTGTGTAGCAAGGCTTTAAAAACTTTTATAAATTATCCAAAGCCTGGCGACATCTGATACTTCTCATCTCTCCAGTTTGTTAGCCTGCTTTTGGGACACAATATTCCCACTATAATTTGGTACTTTTAATTTGGATTGGCTCTCGAAGTTAGAGTACCAAGTTTGTATGGACTGTGTATAACTCAGAACCAATGTTGAATCATTATATTGTATACCTGAAACTAATATAGTGTTATATGTCAGTTATACCTCAATTAAAAAAAAAACTTACAAACAAAAAAAGAACCCATGGGCTCTGAGTTAATCTTTATGCATTATATCTTTATAGAATCACTATATATTATCTTTATATATTGTATATAATTGTGTATACTTAATAACCAACAGTCTCTGAGTTGTATGTTTATATATATATTAAAGATAAAGGAGTATCAAATGTATATATTTAAATATAAATGTATATATAAATATATCTTCACATGTATGTGTCACACACACACATATTTTGTATGGATTTTGTGAGAAGGTGTACTTGTTAAAAGCATCTCTTTTTTGTTTCTAAGTTCTTAGCAATGTTTTAAGTCAGATATGAGAGCTAGTTAGGTGAAGTGTTACTATAGCTTAACCAAGTAGCATTTTTTTGTGTGAAAACTATGGCATTGCTTTAGATCCTAAAAACAATTTGATTTCCTCCCAGTGAAATGAAAAAGTGTTTGCCCAAAGAGGTTCATTGTAAGAAATGTGTTAACCACAATAATCATAGCAACAACCCATAGTACATTTTGGGGGACTAAGTGGGTATAAGTTTGTGCAGGTAGTAAAGTCTTTCATAATAACCAATAAGAGTAATCATCAGTTGGCACTTATTCAGGCGTTACACTATTTTATGTGTTCTTTGGACATTATACACATGTATGCACATATAAAGCTCCAGATATCTGTGTTAATATGCATGTTAATTTGATTTTCAAATTGGTTGCATTTACTATCATTGCTGATTATTCAGTCATTCACCATATAGGTCAGGGGTCAGCAAACTTTTTCTGTAAAGGACCAGCTAGTAAATGTTGTAGGTTTTGTGGGCCATATAGTCTTTGTCTCAACTATTTATATGTTTTGTTGTGGATTGAAAGCAGGCATAGATGGTACGTAAATTAATGCCTGTGGCTGTATCCAAAAATGCTTTATTTACAGAATCATATAGTTGTTCGGATTTGGCCCAAGGGCATTGTTTGCCAGTCCCTGTTACTGGTATTCAGTGCATTCTGGTAGGCATACGTGATAGAAAAACCACGGTTTCTGCTCTTGAGTAATTCATTCTTTTGGGGGAAGGAGGCAGGTAAACAATCAGCCCATATTTAGTGTGTTATGTTGTTTTGGATTAGACGTATCTCAGATTACCTGGTGAACTTTTTGAAAATTTGGGTAGGACATAAGATGTTAGTATTTCTTTTTAAAAAGTTCCCTAGGTGATTTTCATGAGCACTTTCTAGTGTGAGCCATTGCTGTCCATTGGCTTTATGTTACTCTGGGAGTATAGATGTGGTCATCTAACCCAGCATTTTGCAGAGAACATTTTTCAGGGAGAAAGGGTTGAGATGGGACCTGGATCTTAAATGTTTGGTAGGGTTAGGGTTACCAGATAAAACATAGTACTTTTATTTGCTAATTCTGGCAATCCTAGTAGGGTGAATTAGATTAATACAGTGTTGAATACTGCAGAGAAGTGAACAAAAATAAGAACAGAGAGAATACTGTGAGAATGGTCTGTTGAGGGTGGGGATAATGGTGTTATTTAAAACCTTTAGTGTCTATAAATTGGAGGGGTTCATATGCCAGATTACTGAAGTGTTAAATTATAAAGTGATGAGAAAATGATTATATTATTAAGAACTATATTTGTTTCCTAGGGCTACCATAACAAAGTATCACAACCTGGGTGGCTTAAAACAACCGGAACTAATTTATAATATTTATAGTGATTATCTCTCTCACAGAGTTCTGGAAACTACAAGTCTGAAATCAAGATGTTGGCAGGGCCATACTCTCTCTGAAGACTCTAGGGGAGAATCTGTTCCATGCCTTTCTCTTAGCTTCTGGTGGTGTACAGCAATTTCTGGCTTCCTTGGCTTATACATGCGTCACTCCAGTCTCTGCCTCAATTGTCACATGACATTCTCCTTGTATCTTTGTCTTCTCTTCTTATAAGGGTACCAGTCATAATGGATTAAGGGCCTACCATAATAACTTCATCTTAACTTAATTATATCTACAAAGACTATTTCCACATAAGGTCACATTCACAGGTACTTGGGATTAGGACTTCAGCATATCTTTTGCAGGGGGCAGGACACAAGTCATTCCATAACAAGAATTTACTGTTAAAAAATAAAAAGATAGCTTTTGTGTGTGGAGAGGCAGTGAGGAAAATCTGATGAGTAGATTTTGTAGGTGAAAGTGACCCAATAGAAAGGAAGATGGCGCCAGAATGATACAGGAGATTGGGATTTTGAGTCTAGAGCATATGTAGAAGGGGCAAGAGTTTGTTTTTTAAGAGAGCTGGCCAGACTGGTAGTGATTGAAGCTGTAGATACAATGTTAGGTGAAGAGAGTAAGAAACTGGCATATGACCTTGGTGTTTCCAGATAAAAAGACAAGATTGTCAGAGCTGCCTGGTGCCTGTCACTATGAGGCAGAGGAACATTACAGGACGATTAGTACATCTGCACTTATTGAGGAGACTGAGTAGTATTCATATCTCAGTATTCTTTTTTTTTTTTTTTTTTTTTTTTTGCGGTACGTGGGCATCTCACTGTTGTGGCCTCTCCCGTTGCGGAGCACAGGCTCTGGACGCGCAGGCTCAGCGGCCATGGCTCACGGGCCCAGCCGCTCCGCGGCATGTGGGATCTTCCCGGACCGGGGCACGAACCCATGTCC
>NC_041221.1:66141602-66214595 GCF_002837175.3 Physeter macrocephalus
CGAACCCATGTCCCCTGCATCGGCAGGCGGACTCTCAACCACTGCGCCACCAGAGAAGCCCTCAGTATTCATTTTTAAGTGAACTCTATCTTACAGATGTTTAGGTTGATATTTAAGAATGATTCAGTTATATTAGAATGTCATCTTAGACTTTGTAAGAGAAATCTTGTAAAGTAAAGGCTTTTAACAAGAGTTGAAATAAAAAGTTCTTTGGTAAATTCTGATTTTTCCCAGAAAGGTTATTTATCAGACATATTACATTTTTCACACTCTCTGATTTGCTGTTTTATATTTGAAATCACAATGGAAACTTAAATCCAAAATATTGTTATAAACTAAGAAGTGGGTAAATATAGAGTGAAAATACAGCAGAACTCTCTGGTTTTAATTTCATAGGTTCTTCAGTTTCTTTATTTTAGAGTAGGGGGTAAAGGATGGGAATGTATGCCCTTGTTACTGAGAAGCTTGTGGGCTCTGGAGGAGTAAAAACAGGAATCTGTGTGTGTGGCTTGTCAAGACCCCAGATGCTGGAGGCCTAGTCTATCGCCATGTGTCTAATCAATCCTCACCTGTACTGATTTCAAAGTATTCTAGCTCCAAAGCTTACAAGCAAGTAACGTTAGACATGTTGTTTGCTAAACTGTTTTTGTGAATTTTTATTGCATTTATGCCCTTACCAAACTGATATAGTGGCAATATATAATTACGTTGAGGAACTTCCATCTGTCTTACAGAATCTCAGCTTCATCTTTTGCCTTGGTGATAATTTCTTCTCTGAAAGTAGGGATATAAGGAATTGATACTTTGGACTTAATTCTGTTTTAGGAATAACTGATTGGCAATGTGGGAGTGATAGAAATTTGAGAGAAAATTGTCGTGTCATTTTGATGTTGCCTTTGTAGATTTTTCAATATGTGTGTGTTTTATCTTTCTCTCCTTTACTAGGCTGTAAGCTTTTCCATGATCCTAAGTTTAGTAAATAATAACTGCATTTGGAATGTTATTCTCTCCTTGACCTGTTCTTTGGTTTTGTACACCCAACTCTGTTACTTATTCCTTCTTGAGTATATTTTGGACTTAAATTCTCTTATTTATTATATAAGGCGTTGTACTATATGATTTTTAATAATCTGTAACTATATATTATCTGAAATCCCTGTGACAAATTATAATCTATAAATTCTAAGTGATGAGAAAAGGTTGTTTCTTATGTTTACAAACGCCTACCAGAAAAAAATTTGAGTTGAAAGTGTTTTTTTCCTCCTGCTTTTCTGCAATATTATTAGTAATTATTGAAAGACAGCTTTTTCTGAGTCATATGGAATGGGATTGTGAATTTTATTTGAAAAATGAGGCAAGTTTTTAGGATATGTCCTAAGGAGAATATTTATTTTCTTTTACTATTTGTTTTAAATTATATTCTTACAAAATAATTAGACCTAGTATAACTTAGCAGGTGACTTAAGCAAAACTGCTAGGGTTAGAATATTAGCCCTGCTACTTCACCGCTGTGTGAGGTGAACCAGTTAATCTCTGTTCCTCACTTTCCATCTGTAAAATGGGGATAAAAAAGTTACATACTTCCTCAGGTTGTGGTGAGGATTATATGACCTTATATGTATAAAGCACTTGTAACATTGCCTAACATGTAATCAGTTAATGCAAGTGTTGGCTATTTTAATTTAATTTTATAGTTACCTAATTATTTAATCTCCCTTTGGGGGAAAACAGGCCACCAGGGAACTCTTCCTTTGACCATCTCTTGTAAATAAATGTTTATTTAAAATAATACATTAGTTAAATTTTTTGTAACTTAAGTAGATTATTTGCACAGTGATAGAGTTTTACTCTTTTTCCAGAACCATGTTATCTCAGCTGGCTTTTTAAAAATAATTGTTTTAAATTCTTTCTTTCTTTTCAAAATAACATGCTCTTTTAAAAATTTTATTATGGAAAATTCCAAATTTATATAATGTACAACACTATCCTTACAGTTTTACTAGAAAGAAATCTATTTGCTTCTCCTTTTTCCTTGAACTGAGAGAAGGTAATGTCATTATTTGTCCCCCCGTTGTGCCTAATATTTTTTGATTGAATGATTCAGCACAAATCAGTTACCATCCAAATATACATTGAAATATTTGTAACGTTTAACATGCGTTACACATTAAACCAGTTTCTCTCGAAGTATGCTAGCCAGGGGGTCATAAATAGGATATAAATACTTGAATTATATAACATGTGTTTAAGACTATATTTTTATATAACATTGCTGTAGCTAAACCTCTGTATTTGATTTGAAATCCCAGAAACTGAATTTTATTGTTTATTAAATGGATGCTAAATACTAGAAATATACTAATTATCATGAATAAATTATTTGTTTTTTTAATATAAAAGAATATTTTAGGATAATGGTACTTTTATGCTTGTACTTGAAAGCTGAGAGAACTCTCAACATTTTTGGCATTTTCCTATTCTCAGAGTTCCAATAAAGTTATAATAGTTTTTAATATTGGCTCATTTTTTTCCATTTTTTAATACCTCTCAGATACTATTTCTTAATATAGTATGCAATATAACATTTTTAATATATTTTTGACTAAGTGTCACTGTTATACTAATTTCTGACAGTATCTGGAAGCAACTTCTTTGTTCTTTGAAGCAGAAAATTACAATGTTATGAAAATTGGATAGAGAGACAAGTATGCCTACCTTCAGAGCAAAAATAGGCTTTATTGTATTCTGTGACTCGGAACAAATTATCTAGCTGAATACAATTATATTCTAAAAATACTCAAATTTAACATTTTTCTTTAATTTGAAATTTATCCATACGTATACATACCAATTTGAGTTTAGAAATTATCTTTTTTATCGTGGTCTTATTAAGCAGTAGTGAGCCATGTTGGTTTTATTCACTGTGATAAGCCTTATTTAAGATGGCACGCATATATTTAAGGTATAGTTTATTCTGTAATAATTATAGCTAATACTAGCATTTACTGTATGATACACATTTCTAAGCACATAGCATAGAGTTCATTTAATCTTCACATAAACCTGTGACAGTGGTACTGTTCTTTTCCCCATTTTTACAGATGAGAAATTAAATCACAAAGAGATAAATACCTTGTCCAAGGTCACACAACTAGTAAGTATTGGAGCCATGTTATAAACATAGGCATTCTGACTTAAGCATCCGTGGTCTTAACCGCTTTGTATGCAATGTAAGCCTAAATCAAAAAAATTGTTTGAGTGTAAGGCACAAACTAAAAGCCTACATTTTTCACAGGGATTATATTATAAAAACATAGTCTGTTTCTAAACTATTTCAGGTATATTCAGAAAGGGGGTGGATTGAAAGTAAAGTTAAGAAGTTCTATTTGTAATAGCAAAATGCTGATAAAAATAATTAGTAATAGGTGATTGGATGATAGGCGGTACTGCACCTTATTCAGCCACACAGAGGAGTACTGTGCAGTCTTAGAAAGGAATGAAGATGACCTCTGTGTACAGTTTTAGAGTTAAGCAAGGAACAGTGTCTAGAGTTTTCTTATATTTAAAGAGTGCAGCATAGATAGCAATGGAAAAATAAACCAAATTAAGAAAAGTAGTTATGTAGGGGAAAGAGGGACAGAGAATGCAAGCTAGATCTTTCAGGATGTATGTTTTGTACTTCAGGGTTTGAAGCCATAGAGGTGTTTCATATGATATAAAATAATAAAGTAAAAGCAGTTCTAAACATAAAAAAAAGGAAACATTTGAATCTAACTATTATTATGTTGGTGGCATAAGTCATCTGAGAATATTTCAAGTAACATAGTATTTTACATGTACCTCCCTGATGGGATATAACATTAGAACAAAAAGAAACATAAGGAAATTATAAATTGCTTTCAGTATTGTTATTGTTATCAGTAATATCGGTATTATTATTTTGAAACCCATATGTACATATGTGGACATTTTTGTACATAGCAGTTAGAAGCAAATAAGTTAAGGTTATTAGAATCTGGGATTTTTCAATATAGGGGAAGAAGGATGGAACTATTAAAAAAGTTATATAAAATGCTATAGTCTTAAATTGAATTTGGTGAATTATTGGTATATACTTCTCAGGAAGAGAAAAATAAATTTCCTAAATCTGTGTAAGCAAAGACCTAGAAGCAGTGTCAATCCAGTGGCAATGAGCACCTCAGAACCTAGATTATGGTCTGTAAATACTGTGTCCTGCTGGTTGACACCAGAGCTCGGGCAGGAGAGACACAACATAAACTGGGGACCTCTCCTTGTGCCAGAAGGAAGAGAAGGTGGGATTTTGTCAAAAGGATGCAAGAGTCAACTTGAAGGAGCTCCCACTGCCTAATAATGGGACAGTTTCAGCATCAAAACAAAACTAAACCAAGTGGATTAAAACATAGCAAACATGTTAAAATCCCTGAGAACATAATGATTCCCCCCAAGAAGAGTAAGTTATGATTTAAATTCTCTCAGTATCTGCAAATTACCTTTTAATAAACTACCTGTTATTGCTTTAGTTGTCTTTAGTGTTATTTCCTTCTTAGACATGTTTGGCCATCTGGCTATATGTGCATTTCACTTAAAATATACATAATTGTTTATTACCACCGAAATCATTAGGTGCATTTTTCAAAATCTTGTTTAGAAGTGAAAGCAGTGCTGCTGATCAAAATGTTTGGTAGGATTCTGATCATTATGCAAGAACCTTCTTCATTATGGAAATCGTCATAATTTGAACTCTGACTTTTAGGTCACAACTGCAATACCTTCCCTAGAAAGTGGACTGTATAGAGTGTTATGTGTGTGGAAATGAGACCATTCCATACAGATTTTCCCGCAAGTTTCTCAAGTTCACCATGTCTAAAGTGAAGCCTCACTATTATTAATGGCATCACGATTGTACCCATTGACCAAACGTGAAAACTAGGAGTAATCCCAGACTTCTTCACCTTTGGTCACCTGTTCAATTGCTTTTTTATATATGATCAGCTCTGCTTTCTGATTTTCTCTTGATTCTGATCCACAGTCCTTGCCTCCAAGTCTGATAGTGGCATTTTCCTGCATAATTTTTCAGAAAGGATCTTATCCTTTCTATGGTTCCTAACCTTTTTGAATGCAAAGACTCCCTTTTAGTTCTGAAATAAGTGAATCCTTTACACACTGTACCTTTATATATAAAGAAAATGCATAATAACAGCTGGATTGTATTGAATGGTACGTTTCAGTGAATTTACATTTTAGAAGTCATAATCTTAAGTACGTAATTACTTTTCCTTTTCTGCACAAACTTCTGTAATCTTTGGAGTTAATAATTTTTTTAGTGTAATTTTTTAAGTGCACTGAGTTCTCTGCCACTTGTCTCTGTTCAGTATGTTCAGACACATTGACCCATAAGGATTTTATTACTTTAATTTTCTTGAAGAAGTCTCTTTCAGAGCCATGCTAACTCCCCCACCTTGCTCCCCCTCCCCAAGCTTGTAGCTTCTTTTTCTTTTTCCTAGTGTTCTGAAATTTTACAGTGATGTGCCTTGATTTAGTGTTTTTTAAATTAACAGTGCCAGGCACTCCTGGGCCCTTTTAGTCTGGAAAGTCTCTCTTTTAGACCCTTTAAAGAAAATATACTGTCTTCTCCAGGGGTGGGGAAGGTCAGTTGCCCAAATATGCAGATTAGGTAATATCTGGCAATCTGTTTCTTAAGTAGACTTCCAACCTGTCTTATTTTTAGCTTTTCCTTTACCCTCCTTTCCAAAGATGTATGGCTCTGCTAATTCCTGTGGTTTTTGGTGGGGAGAGGTAGGGAGAAGATACATCTGATGTGCATCGAGTTGCTCTCAGCTTTCTCTATTGAAACCTTAGATTTCAGCTTTCTCTCATCTAAGTCAGTTACCTCTTGAATTTCTTCTTTGTACCTTCCAATATTCATCTCTCATTCCTTTTGTCCTTTTAAAATTATTCCCCCTCCCTTTAAAATCTTTTTATATAAGTTTATTGGGGTTTTAGGAGGGAATGAAGTTATAGTGTGTCTAACAAGCATCAGATGGCCTTACTTTCCATTCATAGATAAAATGTCTGGTGACATCTGCCTCTGGGTAGCTTATCTACACCTTCCCCCTCTATTCCAAATCTAATTTTTTGACAAAGTAAACCTTATTGAGGTCAGATTTAATCATGTTCTGAATCTCATCATCTCCTGTTGCTTTTAATCAGGAACTGTGAAATCTTTTATCCTGTATTTCTTATTAGATGGCATAGTGTTCGGCCCACAGTAAAAGTTTTTGTATTTTTAGACTCTTCTTTGCACATTCCTTTTACTTATTGCACAAAATTAGAGGATGTTGTCATTCATTGTACCGTTTGCTTACCTTGAGAATGTTTTGAAATGTATGAGGTGTATTTGATTGTTGCTGTGTTGGGAGCATGCCATTGGCACATAATGAACAGAGGTCAGAGATGCTAAAAACCCCTTGATAGGTGGAATAGTCCTGCACAGTAAACACTTGTCCCACTCAGAATGCCAATAGTCAGTCTTGAGAAACATTGCTGGACGTTTTAAGGGAAACCTGGCTCTGCCTTGAGACTGGTACTTGCCCACAACCCTCTCAAATGGTGTCTGCTTTCATTCTTACCCCGAAAGCAGTGGGGCTAGAAGTATGGACATTTCTTCTTGGTCCTCACTGCTGCTTTCTGACCACTGTCTTCCTCACTCCACACACCCCCCCAACCCTGAAACAAACAAACAAACAAATCCCACCCCAGTTTGAATTTCATGCTACCTGTTTTTGTTATAGACGGAGCCCATCTCACTCAGATAAAAGTAATTTATGTTTCAAATTTTCATCTGTAACAGTCAATGTGCATGGCTAATAATCTGTATGATTGTATTATAAATAAAATAAGATTATTTCTCATTTAGTAAATATGCAGTATATATGCAACATGGTCTTTTCCATCCAATTTATGGATAAATTTAAATGTAGACTTATTTTTGGATAGTGAGTGTAGTTGTTACTGATTTCCCTTTTCACTATTAAAATACTTTTGAAGTGCCTTTTATTGCCTCAATAAGACAATAAACATTAAACATTATAAAACATTAAACAGACATTAACATTTTTTAACATCTTTATTGGAGCATAATTGCCTTACAATGGTGTGTTAATTTCTGCTTTACAACAAAGTGGATCAGTTATACATATACATATGTTCCCATATCTCTTCCCTCTTGTGTCTCCCTCGGGCATATGCCCAGTAGTGGGATGGCTGGGTCGTATGGTAGTTCTATTTTTAGTTTTTTAAGGAACCTCCATACTGTTCTCCATTGTGGCTGTATCAATTTACATTCTCACCAACAGTGCAAGAGTGTTCCCTTTTCTCCACACCCTCTCCAGCATTTATTGTTTGTAGATTTTTTGATGATGGCCATTCTGACCAGTGTGAGATGATATCTCATTGTAGTTTTGATTTGCATTTTTCTAATGATTAGACATTAACATTTTATAAGGGTTTATTTAAAATGCAAAGATAAGTATATTAACAACATACCTGTTATCAAAATGGGATTAATTATAATCTATGTAAGATGTATAACTGTGTCTAAATATTACATACTTAAAATCAAATGGTAATTTTTAATGGATTATCTTATAAAAGTGTGTCTAGAATATTGAATACTTCATGTACTTGTATATATGTGATATTTAATACATTGTTTTCTTTACCTTTGTTTTGCATAAAGCAGTGACTTGCATTGTTAAGCATTACCAATGTGTCATTTTGGTTTTTAGGTTGTGGAAAATGCCCTTAAAGTGAACCCAGTATTAAGCCCGCAAATGTTTCAACCAATTCTACCCTGTGTTTTCAGAGGTATTATAGAAGGGGAGGTAAGATTTTTCTTAAGCTTCTAAAGTTAGTATTGGATTCTAGGGTTCTATTTTAATTATTTTCCTTATTCATTGGAAAATTATTTCTTCTTCACATAGATAATCCATATAAATATGTACATAATACATATATATTACCTTGTATGACATATATATTTAGTTAGAACTCAGGCAATATTGGTGTGCATTCTAAAGAAGCAGTGTAAAGAAGAATATTGTTATTTCATATCGCTGTTGATTGTTACTTTGTCAATGATTGTTTATAATTGTTTATACTTGTACCATAACACAGTTTTACATATGCTGTATTTTAATTGTACAGAGGTATCCTGTAGTGATGTCAACGTATCTCGGCGTTATGGGTCGAGTCCTGCTACAAAACACTAGTTTCTTTTCCTCACTACTTAATGAGATGGCACATAAATTTAATCAGGAGGTAAGAATCAATTTACTTAAATTGAAGGAGGTCTTTATCCAAATAAAGATTGGAAATAATTTCGTGAAATAATCAGTCTATAAAAGTTTTGTAGTATTTAAACTTTATTTATTTATTTATTTCCATGAATCGAATTTTATTATGTTCAAGAATACGAAATGAAATAGTACATAGTTGAGTCATTCATGGAATTACTTTCAACAAACAGATGATTTTGAAATAAATATTTTTGTTATTTTAAATCTTTAATAAGTTGTATTGATACTGTAATTTGGGAGAAGGAGAAAGAAACCTGTGAATGGCAGTTGAAACTTAAATTTTGTTCTCTCTCAAAATAGGTAATTTTATTCTGCTTAGCCATAGGATACAATTTTGATTTGTTATGGTTGCAGTTTTTGTTAACTCATACATAAAATGAAGCAGGAATACTTTACATATAATCATGTACTACCTTTGTTTCATTTCCTTAATGAACTTGTTCTTAATGCCATGCAATGAGTTTCTGTCATCATTATTGTGGGAAATGACTTTTTCAGCAGAAGCTTATTAAAAATATACTGTAACTGAAACCAGCCACCTGAGTAAGTATGGAATAGGTTATTAAGTGAGTTGGTTACTTGAGACTACATACATTATATTAAAATATGGTTTTTATGTCTTAAGTTATTAATCTGTTAAGATTTATAAAATGTAGAAGGTGGAATGTACTTGACTGATCTCTAGAATGGAGGGGCAGTTTGTGAAATCTTTTGGTTTGTGGCTGAAATAGGTATTATCATTTCCACTTTTAACGAAAATCCAGAGTAAGGAAGTGCACACTGTAGAATGTATATAGTTTTTCCAGAATTAGACTAACCTAATTAGAGAATCTAGACTTTATTTTGATGAATAGGCAGGACAGATTTTTCATTAGCTTCATTAAATTTAACTGTGATGGAATAATGTTAAAAGTTTAAAGAGTTTATTCACTTGAGTTCAGCAAAATCTGTTGAGTGGTTTTAATAATAGCAATATATTTAACAATATAAATTTTATGTATTATTTTAATTCCTCACAACAACCCAATGGATAATAATATTTTTATTTCCATCTCACACCTGAGAAATCTGAAGCTTGGCGAGATTTAGTGACTTGTTAAAGTTTGCAAAGCTAGTAAATGATGGAATTGATATGCAGACCCCAGCAACCTCACTTCAGAGCTGATATCTCAGCGACCACATTCTGCTGCCTCCTATACATCCTGCAGTAGGCACTTCTCCACTAGACACTGGAGACACCTGGTTTGACAAGCCGATAGTGTTCTTTTAAGGGAGAGAGTACTTAAATAGGCAATTTTGTAATATTATTATAAATACTATGTTAGAGTTTTGTCCATCGTGCTGTGGGGAGAGAAAGAAAAGCTGTCTACTCTGTTAAATTTTTTTGTCCAATTTTTTTTCTTGTGATAAAATACACATAGCATAAAATTTACTATCTTATCTATTTTTAAGTGTGCAGGTCAGTGGTATTAAACATACAATCATCACCACCATGCTTCTCCATAACTCTTTCAGACTTGTAAAACTTGAACCTCTATATCCATTAAAGAGTAACTCCCCATTACCCTCTCCCTGTAGCCGCTGGAAACACCATTTTACTTTCTATATCTGTGATTTTGACTAGTCTAAGTACCTCATATAAGTGGAATCATACTGTATTTGTGTTTTTGTGACTAACATATCACTTAGCATAATATCCTGAAAGTTCATCGTGTTGTAGGATATGTCAGAATTTCCTTCCTTTTTAAGGCTGAATAATATTCCATGGTATATATTTATCACACTCTAGTTATCCATTCATCAGTCAGTGTACACTTGAGTTGCTTCCACGTTTTAGCTACAGTGAATAAAATTGCTATGAACATAGGTACTCAGATACCTATTTGTGACCTGCTTTCAATTCTTTTGGGTATATATCCAGAAGTGGAATTGCTGGGTCATGTTGTAATTCTATTTTTAAGTTTTTAAGGAACCACCATACTATTTTCCACATAGCTCCACCATTTTATTTTATTTATTTATTTTTTTTGTGGTACGCGGGCCTCTCTCTGTGTGGCCTCTCCCGTTGCAGAGCACAGGCTCCGGACGCACAGGCTCAGCGGCCATGGCTCACAGGCCCAGCCGCTCCGCAGCATGTGGGATCTTCCCGGACCGGGGCGCGAACCCGTGTCTCCTGCATCGGCAGACGGATTCTCAACCACTGCACCACCAGGGAAGCCCATTGTTTTTTTTTTTTTTTTTTGCCACATAGCTCCACCATTTTAAATTCCCATCCATAGTGCACAAGGGTTCCAGTTTCTCCATATCCTGTCCAACACTTGTTTTTGTTTTTGATAGTGTCCACTTTAATGGGTATGAGGTCATATTGTAATTTTGATTTGCATTGGACGCGCAGGCTCAGCGGCCATGGCTCACGGGCCCAGCCGCTCCGCAGCATGTGGGATCTTCCCGGACCGGGGCGCGAACCCGTGTCTCCTGCATCGGCAGACGGATTCTCAACCACTGCACCACCAGGGAAGCCCATTGTTTTTTTTTTTTTTTTTTTGCCACATAGCTCCACCATTTTAAATTCCCATCCATAGTGCACAAGGGTTCCAGTTTCTCCATATCCTGTCCAACACTTGTTTTTGTTTTTGATAGTGTCCACTTTAATGGGTATGAGGTCATATTGTAATTTTGATTTGCATTTCCCTAATGATTAGTGGTGTTGAGCATGTTTTCATGTGTTCGTTAGCCATTTGTGTATCTTATTTGGAGAAATGTCTAAGTCTTTTGCCCATTTTTGAATCAGTTTTTCTGTTGTTGAGTTTTAGGGTTAATTATGTATTCTGTATGTTAATCTCTTATCAGATATATGATTTATATATATTTTCACCAGTTTTGTGGGTTGCCATTTTACTATGTTGATAGTATCCTTTGATGCACAAAATTTTTTAATTTTCAATAAGTTCAATATGTCTTAGTTTTCAGCGGCCATGGCTCACAGGCCCAGCCGCTCCGCAGCATGTGGGATCTTCCCGGACCGGGGCGCGAACCCGTGTCTCCTGCATCAGCAGACGGATTCTCAACCACTGCACCACCAGGGAAGCCCATTGTTTTTTTTTTTGTTTTGTTTTGTTTTTTGCCACATAGCTCCACCATTTTAAATTCGCATCCATAGTGCACAAGGGTTCCAGTTTCTCCATATCCTGTCCAACACTTGTTTTTGTTTTTGATAGTGTCCACTTTAATGGGTATGAGGTCATATTGTAATTTTGATTTGCATTTCCCTAATGATTAGTGGTGTTGAGCATGTTTTCATGTGTTCGTTAGCCATTTGTGTATCTTATTTGGAGAAATGTCTAAGTCTTTTGCCCATTTTTGAATCAGTTTTTCTGTTGTTGAGTTTTAGGGTTAATTATGTATTCTGTATGTTAATCTCTTATCAGATATATGATTTATAAATATTTTCACCAGTTTTGTGGGTTGCCATTTTACTATGTTGATAGTATCCTTTGATGCACAAAATTTTTTAATTTTCAATAAGTTCAATATGTCTTAGTTTTTTCCTTTTATTGTTTATGCCTTTGGTGCCATATCCAAGAAATCACTGCCAAATTCAGTGTAGTGAAGGTTTTGTACTATTTTTTTGTTCAAGAGTTTTATAGTTTTAGGTCTTACCTTGAGTTCTTTGACCCCCCCCCCTTTTTTTTCCAATTGAAGTGTAGTTGGTTTACAATATTATATTAGTTTCAGGTGTACAGCATAGTGATTCATTATTTTTTACAGATTATACTCCATTAAATGTTATTACAAGATAATGGCTATAATGTCCTGTGCTATACAGTGTGTCCTTGTTATTTATCTCTTTGACCCATTTTAAGTTGAATTTTGTATATGGTATGAGATGAGGGTCCAGCTTCATTCTTTTGCATGTGGTTATTCAGCTTTTACAGTGCCATTTGTTGAAAAGAGTGTCCTTTTGAATGATCTTGGCACTCTTGTCAAAAGTCATTTGACCATATATGCAAGGGTTTATTTCTGGGCTCCATATTCTGTTCAATTGGTCTATATGTCTATCTTTGTATGATTATCACATAATTTTGATTACTGAAGCTTTGTAAGGCATGTTGAAATCCAAAAGTGTGAATGCTCTGGCTTTTTTTCATATTTTTGGAGATGGTTTTGTCTATTCAGGGTCCCTTGAGATTCTATATGAATTTTAGGATGGGTTTTTCTATTTCTGCAAAAAGTATCATTGGGATTTCGACAGAGATTGCATTGAAACTGTAGATTGCTTTGAGTAGTGTTGACATCTTAATATTAAGTCTTGCAATCCATGAACATGGGATGTATTTCCATTTATTTATGTCTTAATAAGGAGTGTTTTATATTTTTCATTATGCAAGTCTTTTACCTCCTTGGTTAAATTAATTCCTAAGCATTTTATTCTTTTTGATGGTAGTAAAATGGAATTGTTTTTGTAATTTCTTTTTTAGATTTTTCATTGCTCATGTATAGAAATGCAACTGATTTTTGTTGACTTTGTATTCTGCTGCTTTGCTGAATTCATATATTCTAACAGTTTTTTTGGAGGAATCTTTGGGACTTTCTACATATAAGAACATATGATCTGCAAACAGATAATTTTGTTTCTTCCTTCGCAGTTTTGATGCATTTTATTTCTTTTGCTTGCCTAATTGTTCTTGCTAGAACTTCCAGTACTGTGTTAAATAGAAGTGGTGAAATTTGGCATCCTTGTTTTGTTCCTGATATTAAAGGATGAGATCGTCTCGGTCTTTTGTCATTCATTCTGATGTTCATCATGGGTTTTCATATATGGCATTTATTATGTTGAGATATTTTCTCCCTATTCCTAATTTATTCACTGTTTTTTATCATGAAAGGGTATTGAATTTTGTTAAACGCTTTTTCTATATCTGTCGAGATGATCATGGGTTTTTTTATCCTTTATTCTGTTAATGTGGTGTGTTATCTTGATTGATTTTCATATGTTGAATCATCCTTCCATTCCTGGAATAAATCTCATTTGGTTATGGTGTATAATCTTTTTAATATGTTGCTGAATTCTGTTTATTAGTACTTTGTTGAAGATTTTTGTATTAGTGTTTGTAAGAGACACTGATCTGTAGCTTTTCTTTTTTGTATTGTCTTTGTTGGGCTTTATTACCAGTATAATGCTGGCCTCATAGAATGAGTTAGGATGTGTTCCCTCCTCTTTGATTTTTAAAATTGAAATTTTAAAAATATTGTAATAAGTCCCTGCTAACTAGAAAATAGTATAATAATAACCTTGATAAATGCTGTAAATAATGAATAGTATAAATTTTACTATGAAGCAGATTATCATTTTTTTTTTGATGTGGACCATTTTTAAAGTCTTTATTGAATTTGTTAAAATACTGCTTCTGTTTTATGTTTTGGTGTTTTGGCCGCGGGGCATGTGGGATCTTAGCTTCCTGACCAGGGATGAACCCACACCCCCTGCAATGGAAGGCGAAGTCTTAACCACTGGACCACCAGGGAAGTCCCTATCATTTCTGTTTTGTAAATAAATCTTTTGAATGTGCAGGAGTACAATGAAGAAATTATGTTAATAATAAATTGCAGTGTGGAACATCTTCTGATAATGTTGAAGAATTTAGAACGATCTGGAACCTCTTGAAACTGTAGGACTCAGTGCAAAGTAAAAGTAATCTTTATTCTGGAATGAAAAATATTTTTATTATTTCAGCAAAATATAGTGATTTGTTATTGCTTAATGATATAAACTTTGGATGCAAAGGTGCTTAAGAATTGTATCATTAGAAGTTGAAGGTTCTAAATGCATTTCCTCAGAATGTCAGTCATGTTCTATTAATGTTTCTGGCAAAGTAAAGAATTTTTGCAGCAGTCAGTGAGGAAAAAAATTAAGGGAACATCATGAATTTATGTTAGATAATAAAGTGATCGAAATAATAAAGTTTTTCCACTGTCAAAGTAAACAGAAACATTTGGAAAAGTACCATCAGCATTTAAAAAATTCTATCAACTATGCAGTTTTAATACAGTATCTTAAGACATGAAATATATAATAGAAATTTCAAAAAATTAATATTTATGGGACTATCATATTCTAAATTTGTTTTTCACCTGCTAGCTAACATGTATTTAGTGAAATGAGAAAACGGCTTTTTGAAATATTTATATAGATTACTTAAAATGAGAAATTCATGACTTTGAAGATATTTAATGATGTTTATTGAACTCATATAGCTAGATGAAAGAATATTTGAAATAATAAACTTGGTCTTTAAGAAAAATATTTCAGTAAGAAATACTTAACTGAAAACCTCATTGCCAGTGTCTCTCTAGGGAGAAGGTGTATATAGTTTCAGTCAAAACTAAAAATAATTTTCCACATATTTGGTTCTAAGTCACTAAATTTAATCATATACAATGAGGGATGTAAATCAAACAAATCAGAAAGCTTTTCTTAATAAATTTCATGTTTGCTATCATGTTGAATAAGCATCAGAGAAACATAAATAATATACCTGAAAATCAGGAATTGAATTATGAAATTGGAAGAATATTAACCCTGCAGTTTTTCTTTTCATTTCTCCCTCATATGTACTAATGCTATTAAGCAAATGTTGATAGTTTTCTTGCAATATATGAAAACTGAGATGTTCAAAACTACTCTTTGATGTAGTCAAACCCTAAAGATGTGTCAACATTTCTACAAATAGTTTTGGGCACATCACCAGATCATTTCTTCAAAGAAGTACTTGACACAAAAAAATTAACTTGGAGTGAATCATTGATCGAAAAAGCTAAAACTATAAAAGCTTCCAGAAGAAAACATAGGAAAAAGATATCAATTTATTTTATACTCATGCATGTAAAACAGTAATTTCTAAATCATTTGCTGATATTTACAAATTGTAAATATGATTATTTGATGCTGCTGACAGCTGAATAGTACTCTAGTTTGAGTCAAGATTTTACATTAAAAAATGACATCAAATATTTTCAGCAATTTCCTCCCTAAGTATTAGTCACTAGGCAACCTGTAATCTCAAAAAGTAGTAATTTGTCTTAATGTTCCTAGTCATGAATCACCTCTCATGTTCTATTAAACTAACTGCAGTTCTATTCAGAGCTTTTCTAGCCCTTCTAAATGCTGTTTGGGATATTTAGAGATATTTAGACTTCATCCAAAAGTCATATTTGTTTATCCAAAAGTCATATTAATTGGTTTAATTTTATTTCATTTTCAATGAGCTGAGCTTTACAACCATCATTAGCCAAGTTTAGGATACAGTAAATGAAAGAACCTAAAGATTCAATATATTTTTCATCTGTCATCAAAAAGGGGGGCGGTCACATAATTACACAATTTTTCTTATAATTAATGTTTTGGTTGAATGATAGTTCACATTTCTTAATTTTCATAATATCTTTCACTTTCATAATATTTTCTTTTATATGGTCAGTTACAAAAAAGTGATTGAACATATCTATCACAAATCTTTCAGCTTTAATATCCAAAATATTTGCAGTAGAATGAGCAGAATTCTAACAGATTTGATATATCAGTACTTCCATTGATTATGATACTGGGAGCCCCACCAGTGCAACAAGGCAAAAAAAAGACAAAAGCATACAGATTGGAAAGGAATAAGTAAAACTGACTCACTTTGCAAACAACATGATTGTATATTACAGTCTCCAGTAAAACTACTACTAAGTTTACTAAGGTCGTGGGTTACTTGGTCAATATATAAAAAACAATTTTATTTCTCTTCACTACCAGTGAACAACTGGAAACTGAAATTCTCAAAACACGATTTACAATAACATTCAAACCTAGAAATATTTAGGATATACTTAACAAAATGTGCGTAAGACAGGTACAGTAAAAACTACTAAACATTGCTGAGAACATTAAAAAAATCTCAATAAATGTATATATATGCTCATGGATTAGATGATTCATTATTGCTAAGATTAAAATTTTCCCTAAAAATTTTTTTTCTTGGTAGAAATTGGCAGGCTAATTCTAAAATTTATATAGAAATGTAATGGACTTAGAATAGCCAAACCTACTTTGAACAAGAACAAAGTTGAAGAATATATGATACTATCTGATTTCAAGACCTATTATAAACCTATACTAACCAAGAAAGTGGGATAGCATGAAAGTAAACATTTAGGTCAATGAAACAGAATTGAGTTGGAAAGTAGGTGCACACATTAATGGTCGGTTTATTTTTGACAAATGTACCAAGGAAATTTAATGCAAAAAAGACAAGTCTTTTATTTATTTATTTATTTATTTATTTTATTTATTTATTTATTTGGCTGCGTCGGGTCTTAGTTGCGGCACGTGGGGTCTTCCTTGAGGCCGCTTGCGGGATCTTTCATCGTGGCGCAGGCTTCTCTCTAGTTGTGGCATGTGGGTTTTCTTTCTCTAGTTGTGGTGCGTGGGCTCTGTATTTGTGGCACGTGGACTCTCGTTGAGATGCTCAAGCTCAGTAATTGTGGCGCGTGGGCTTAGTTGCCTCATGGCATGTGGGATCTTAGTTCCCTGACCAGGGATCGAACCCGAGTCCCCTGCATTGAAAGGCAGATTCTTTACCACTGGACCACCAGGGAAGTCCAGAAAAAGACAAGTCTTTTAGATAAATCAAGCTAGATTAACCTATAACATGTAAACATATATGTGTATACATATGTATTTATTTATGTATATATGTGTGTAACTATATATGTGTTTTATACTTGTATAACATAAACCTCATTGGAAGGCACAGTAACTTCCTCTGTTGGTTTTAGGTGACACACTCATTCACACATTCCTTGAAATTCTTCCCTTCTTTAGGTTCCAGGACACTGTAAGTTAATTTCCCATTGATTTCCTTCTTGGTCTCATGGGTTTCACTTCCTAGTAAACCATAAACATTTTCTAAGACTTAATCACTGACTCTGCTTATCTCCAGCCACAGTCACTCCTTTAAGGGAGGCCAACTCTGACCTTTTCCTTACAATCCAGTCCCAGTATCTTTACGTCAAGGTCTTCTGTCTTCTTTGAGCACTCAGTGTCCTCTGACATTTCTTCTTTTGTGTGTCCATTATGCTTAATCTATATTTCTCTCTCATTTATTCAAAAGTTTTCTCATCTTTTATTGTAGAACAGCTCCCCCACCTCCATCCTTTTTTCCTGTGGCCTTAGTTTATTTAAGGGCCTGGGCCAGTTATCCCAAAGAACTTTGAGCCCTGTCCTGGTGTCATTTAACTTATTCCTTCATCCCCTATATTTTTGTAAGCCATGTTAAATCCATCTTCTTTTCACCTCCATTGCTGCTGCCACAGCCCAAGTGCTTTTCTCGTGACTGGAATATTACCATAACCTCTAATATTGGGCTTCCTCCAGTCCCTCTTCTATAGGTCAGCTGAGTGGTCTTGCAGATTGAATTACAGAATTGCTTACTTGCTTGTCTTCTCCATTTGACTGTGAACTCCAAGGTCACAAAGCTAGGAGATGGTAGAGTTGGGGAGATGTACCATATTTCTCTTTTCATGCTTCATCTGTATATAGGGGTACATACCTCAGTTGGTGATGAAAGTTCTGGAGGCTCGGAAGTCCAAGATCAGGGTGCCAGCATGGTTGGATTCTGCCATTTCCTGTATTGTAGCCAGCTGACCTTTCACTGAGTCCTCATGTGATGGAAAGGCAGAAATTATTAAAATGGTTTGATAACGATTTGTGCTACATAGCTTGATAGACAGTGTTAAAATATCAATTTGTATAAAAAATAAGAAAGATTCTATTAAAAAATTTTAATTTATAGTTACTTTTTGATTTTTAAATATTTTAATTTTCATTTTACCTCAAGTGATTGTTAGTAGCAGCATGGTTTGAATCTGGAAATGAGTCACCTAGCATAGTATGTATTTGCATGAATGGAGAAGATCTGAAAATATAGCTTTACTTGTTACTAGACCTTAAAGGAAATTTGCCTCTGTGCTATCCTGTGCTTCACACCATCTTTCGACCCAAAGTAATATGCTTTGCTAATCCAGGGCAGACTAACTAATGGATAGTTCTTTAGGTGCTGTGCATTTAAGAGTCATCATGTGATCGATCAATTATACTCCAGTATAAAATCAAAATTAGATAAATAAATAAATAAAAGTCATGTGGAAAATTTTGTGCATTTAAGAGTCATCATGTGATCGATCAATTATACTCCAGTATAAAATCAAAATTAGATAAATAAATAAAAGTCATGTGGAAAATTTTCTGAAATGTCCTATGTTTCCCTGTTATCGCAAATGTCTTAGGTTTACATTTAAAAAAATACACAAGAGTAGGCCACCACCTCCACTGGGTTAAACATCAAAATATACAGAAATAATGACCTGTGGCTGGTGCTGGTACTACGTCAACCCTTTGACAATATGAAGGATTGAAGAGAGATGTTATAGGTTCAGACTTACTTCTCTCACTGTATTTAGAGCACTGTCTTTTCATGGAACACTTCTTTTTTCACTTTTCAATGTGAAGAAGAAATGTTTTTCACAAAGAATTTGACCAAAAATTGTCAAGCCATCATGTTTGAGTCTAGAGACTACAGGAATGAAAGATAATGAAATATTATTGTAGTTCAAATGGCTACTTTTGACTGTGAGCACAGTTTTAAAGAACATCAGAATTAAATAGGACTAGGAAAATGAGTTCCAGTAAATCCAGATAGCTTTGAAACAAGCAAGGATTTTGCAGAAAGGTTTGTCTCTTCTAAACTCTTGAAAACAGTTGTCAGATAGTAGAGAAAACCAAGTTAATTAAGAGTGATTTAATATCTTTAGGAAAGAAGTTGGGTTCATTGCAGAAGTCACCATTAGAACAGTTCCACCTCTAAGCATTTGCTAGTCAGAGTCTTTCAGAGTCATTTTTTATATTGAATGAAGAAGACTTTTTAGACTGATAACGTAATTTAGAATTTAGAGCCTTAGGGTATTGAAGAATGGTACTTTTGCTGTAGGGAAATTTGCTAGAAAATGACAGTATTTGTAGGCCCTTTTTCTCTTTAGACTTCCTCTTCTGAGGGATAGCATCTATCTTGGTGTAAACAAGTGGTGTGGAATTCAGGATGGGAAAACAGGCTTTTGGGATGAGGGTGTTTCGCCATTCAGTGTCCTGATTTTTATTTAAGTCATCTGATTTTAATTTGTTTCTCACCTTGCCTTCCGCCTGTTCTTGATGGCTTGAGTTGGAGCTTCTTGGATTTTATTTTTGCAGATACTGTATCTTTGGACTCCTTTAGGAGTGGGGAAAGCAATCTAGAATGTTCTAATTGTTCTTTATACAGATTCCCAGCTAGTTTTCCTGTTTTGAGCTCTGTACCTCACCTCTGTCTTCTTTGTGGCCTGATGATTGCAAGGTTCTGAGAACCAAGTTTGTTTGCATTAGATTATTATTCCCCTGGCAGGCAGTTTGGTTCCAGGCTTTTCTGTTCGGCCAAGTCACTTACCACTCTTTCATTCACCTGCCATCTTCCAAAAACTCGTAACCATCTTTACCCATGTAGTTTCTCCTCTTTTATAGACCCTGGGGGGTTATTTGTTTGCTTTTTATATTTCTTTACTCTCATTTTAGTGGGATTTCAGAGGGAGCCAGCAAATGCATATGTTCAAAGCTAAAATTGTTTTCACAATGTCAGTATGCTTCTAGGGTAAATAACTTTTTTATAAAGATGCAGTAAGATGTGTGCAGCTGCATAAAAGGAGTAATATTATCTGTTTATCTTTCTATAAAACTAAGACTGAACTCAACTATTCCTTAACTATTCCCTTGTTTTCTAGAAACATTGTCATCTTACTCTTTCAGACAATATCCCTTAATTTAGACTTTATAAATTTGGGGGGAGGAGTGAAACATTTTGGTAACTTCAATTCTACAAGGTAAGAAGATGACTTTCCTCAAGACCTGCTACTTTGATTATAAGACTTTTTCCTTAATCAGTCCTAAGTGTTTGACTTGAAACAGCACACATCTTTCTAATACTAGAGAGATTGAAGGTACTTTTTTGTTTCCACACAATGAATGATGTTTCATGAAATTTTATGTAAAAATGACATTTTATTGCTTGACTAGCAACTGGTATGAAGGTTTGACTAAGAAGATAACATTTGGAGAGAGAAATAAAAAAAATCGCCATTTGCATAAACATTATTCTGTTCCTACAGGGAATATAATTATATAAAATTACTTAATTCTTCTAGACAACATTTATAACTCATATTCTTTAAAATTGTAAAAATGATGGAACCAGTCAGAAATAAAATTCTTTCTACAGTAGATATTTATTTAATTGTGGTATCTTCAGCATGATCCGCCAGGGTAGATTTTGGCATACATTATCAAGGTAGAGAAATCTCATCATCTTTTTATTATGCTGCTTAAGAATTACTTTGATTTTAGAAATTAGTTCTCTGAAATACTGCAGAATTCTTTTTTTGCTCTATGATTCGCTATAAATGGTCATCAACATATGTTACAGTTGTCTTGTTTCTATTTTTTGTTATGTGCTGTTGTTAAATATTTTTATAATAGAGGAAATAAATGTAAGTTATAAGTAAATAAAATTAGACCATAGAAATACCTGTCTTTGCTGATTGCATCTTCATTTCAACCACGTATATTACTATAGCTTTAGTTGTATATATTACATTTTAATAAGTGGATATTTGCTTTTGTATGGTTATGCTTTGTTTTTTAAATCTTGCTTACTAGATTTTTTTTTTTTTTTCGGTACGCGGGCCTCTCACTGTTATGGCCTCTCCCGTTGCGGAGCACAGGCTCCGGACGCGCAGGCTCAGCGGCCATGGCTCACGGGCCCAGCCGCTCCACGGCATGTGGGGTCTTCCCGGACCGGGGCACGAACCCGTGTCCCCTGCATCGGCAGGCGGACTCTCAACCACTGCGCCACCAGGGAAGCCCTGCTTACTAGATATTAATTGCAGTAAATCTATAAAGTATCTGAGCCATTTGTTTCCAAATTAAGTACAAATTGAAGACACATGGTATAAATCAGCAGTTACTGGACTGTTCTGCTTCATTGTGCCCTTAATATGTTAGTAATATTTTCACAATGCCTCTAGGCTAAAAGAAATATAAACCGCTTACTGTTCCTTTTATTAAGTAGTTAGATCCAAACAAATTAATTTGTATTCACGTCCTAATAACTTAGTATCTATTGAAAATTATACACAAAAATCTAAAGAATAATATCTTTATTTCATTCTTAAATAACCACAATTACTGATTAATGGAATGTGTATGCCTATTGGGCAACATCCAGGTTCTTAAACCTTAGAATCATATTGGATACCCCCACTTTCATCTTCTGTTCTACCTTGATTTTTTGGTAGTATTTTGCAAAGATATGAAGTCATCAAAAGGAGTGTAATGTTAAAACTGGGAACTATGTTGAACTAGTAGTTTTTGCAGTATCTGACGGATGTCATTAGGTTTCTCTGAATAATTTAAATATTTTGTGAGTTCACTGTGGCATCTTGGGACACAGCACACAGTTTGGGGAACTGAAGTATGAATAATTGTCTTTAATAAGTGTTTCCTTGACTGTTTATTATTTTTCAAAGTGTGTTGGAAAAAAAATGTGTTGAAACATTTTTCGGAAAAAATGTAGAAGCACAAAAGTAGGAAAGTATGGGAATTCAAGGTTGATCTTACATTACTAAAATCCACGAAGTACAGATTCTGATATTAAATGCATTCTTTAAAAGGTGCGAGAAGTGTACAGGTGTTTATAAGCAAACCCTGGGACCCACTTTCAGTCTACATGATGAGTACACTTGGTCCTGTTTTACTTTATAGATTCTAACTGTATCAGTTAGGGTTTTTCAGAAAACTGGAACCAGTTCTGTGTATATGGAGAGAGAGAGAGAGATTGAGGGAATATACACATGTAGAGGCACACATACACGAGAGGGGGGGTGGATTTTAAGGAATTGGCTCATATGATTGCAGGGACTAGCAATTTCTAATTTTGTAGGGCAGGCTGCAAATGAAAACTCAGGCAGGATTTGTATGTTACAGTCTTGAGGCAGGGTTTCTTCTTCCTAGGAAACCTTAGTTTTTGCTCTTAAGGCTTTCAAGTGATTGAATGAAGTCTAACCCACATTATCTAGGGTAATCTCCTTTACTTAAAGTCAGCTCATTGTAAATGTTAATCTTATCTGCAAAATACTTTCATGGCAACATCTAGACTAGTACTTGACCAAATAACTGGACCCTTAGCGTAGATGAGTTGAACAAGTCTATTTGGCTCTCAGAGTTAATTGGCTCTCAAGATAAATTAGAGTCGTTTTCTGGTTTTGCTCAAATTATTTTTTTTCCAGCTCAAGACTTGCCCCAAATTCTTATATTCCAATTCTCTGGTTTGCTGGAATTGAACTTTAGCCATTCTTTATGCGGTTTTAGCCTTTAACAGTACTTATCCACAAGTAAATAGCATTTCAAATATTTGAGATGCCTCCTGGTCTTTTTTCAGATGGACCAGCTTTTGGGAAATATGATTGAAATGTGGGTTGATCGCATGGACAATATTACCCAGCCTGAAAGAAGAAAACTTTCAGCTTTGGCTTTGCTTTCTCTTCTGCCATCTGATAATAGGTGAGGAAATGTTTTCTTAAAATTTATTTTGTTAAAGCATCAAAATGTTAGCACCGTTTTGGCCATTGGTATTGCTGTGTGTTGCTGGGCAGTGCTGTTTTATGCATATGTATGCTGATTTTGTTAGTAGATAAATGATGTGGCAACTGTTGGTCTAGATCTAAAAAGATGTGAGTGGAGTGGTGGGCACTGCCGTTTAACTTGGTTATGTTCATTTTACCAATTTCATTTTTGTCTGAATTCCCATTTTTTAAAATAACCAGATTTTGTTAGGCTTATTTTAGGTCCTCTTTTTATATGACTATATTAAATATATAATATTTCAATGTCAGTAGCACTTCATAAAATATATTATCCTCCTGGTAATTCAAAAGTTTGTTACATAATTTTGTTATTTATTTTGGATTATCTCTAAAGAAGCTTACAAGTTATTGTTTTCTCCTTACTTAGATGAAGTCATTATAATATACAGTAAAACTTTGTTAAAATTCTCATTTCCAAAAGCAAATACAAAATGCTTTGATTTTGGACATTTTTCAAAGGGTATCTTGGTTTTTTTTTTTTTTTTGCCTTTATCCCTGTCTTTGGCATTATATGCTTTTTTGGGGCTACTTTTAATTTTAAAGGCATAAAAGCAGGCCTTTTAAGACTTGATACTGTGTGAGAAGAATGATATATTAGATCTTTTTGTCTTAAGGAATTTTTAGAGCACATTTATCTTAGTGATAAATTAGTGAAATAAGTGCAGTTAGCTTTAGAAATTGTTCTAAAAAATTTATTATTTATTTCTGGTATGGTAATTTGGATTAAGAACACAGGTAATTGTTTAGTCCTAACAGCATAACAATAGATAATAATTTTTGAGCACTTACTGTTACCCAAAAACTGGGTTTGCCTCTTGGTGGGTGTCGAGCCAAAAGGTAGAACCAAGTCAAAGACTGGGAGAAGGAAGGATTTATTACTTGCAACAAGTGAGAAGAGCACTGGGAATCTTTCCCAATGGAGTGTTTCCATGAACAGCAAAATTTGGGAAGTTTTAAGCTAAGGGTACATGCATATTCGTGAAGGTGCTTGGGTGTTTGACAGAGTCCTAGCTTTGGTTGATTGAAGTCGTGGGGGTCAGTGAAGGTCAACATCATCATCCCTTACGTTCCAGTTGATCTGGAGGTTGAGTGGCTAGGAGGTTTAAATTCTGCAGAACTGCTCAAGAAGTGCTTCATGCTAGTCTTTACTATTGAAACAGAACTGTGAGTTTTTACAACTAATTTGTTATCTTTGCTCTTGCTACTTCTCTTGCTTGATAACAGTTTGTTCTTTTGTTCCCTTAAGATCATTATTACCAAGTCCTGCTCAAGGTTAAGCATTGTGGCCAGGCTTAGATCACAGAATGACTTAGGCCAAAAATGGCTTCTCTTATGTCAAAGCCATGCCTGATTCTCTTTCTCTGGGGAACCCCTACCTTATATGCTTACATTACCATATGCATTATATTTTGCTAAGTACTTTACATTTATATCTCATTTAATTTTTAAACTGTCCTCAGAGGCATGATTGTCTTCTTTTTCTAGAGCAAAGAAATAACTTAATGTTAAATGACTTGCCTAGGATCTGGCAAGTGGCATGTCATAGGGCAAAGTTTGACCTTGGGCAGCTTGATGCCAGAGCTTGCTCTTTGAACTACCAGTGTGCTGCTTCCCAGGTGGATGTACAGAAGACCAACAATATTTCCTCACTGTGAAGCTGAGTGGTGTCTTATTTATTTTTGGAAACCAAATTGAATTTACCAACATTTTAACTTACTGCTCTTTCCCTTTCTCTTAGTGGAAATACACTGACTAGAGATTTATTCAGGCCTTTAAAATGGAAATGTTAAAGAACCTGTTCTTTGGCAGTAGTCAAACTGTAAACATTTGCTCAGTAAATTAATGGATGGAAAAAAAGTATTAAGGTTAATAGAGCATGTTAGAGTTTTCTGTAACATAAAGTACTGAGATTATTGAGGGAAAACTTGAAATGACACAGGTTCAAAAGTGAGAAAGATACCTAATTGTATTTAAAGCATATTTGTTTTACACTTTTTATGATAATACTGTTGGCTTCAATATTTAATTGTATGTGTGTGATTCAAAAACATTTTTGATACTTAAGTTGTGGAAATAGTTGAGTTCTGTAAAGAAAATAAAAAAGGCTTCTATCAGTCTAAAAGAATACTTAGACTGGGGCTCATGTCAGTCTGCATAAATTGAGGGACAGAATTTTATTAAGGCTTGAAAGCTTCTTAAGCATTAAATTTTCAAATTTAAAAATATCATGATATCACTTATATGTGGAATCTAAAAAAATGATACAAATGAACTTATTTACAAAACAGAAATAGACTCACAGACAGAGAAAGCAAACTTGTGGTGGGGGTAAATTAGGAGTTGGGGATTAACATACACACTACTGTATATAAAATAAGCAGCAGGGATTTACAGTATGGCACAGGGAATTATGTTCAATATCATGTAATAATCTATAATGGAAAAGAATCTGAAAAAATATGTATATAATCACTTTGCTATACACTAAAAACTAACACATTGTAAATTATACTTCAGTAGACAAATAAATTAAAAAATTTTTAAAAAGAAAGTAAAAATTGTGAAGAGGTAGCTTTGTGAATGGGAAAATCAGATCTTATTTATGTTTTTAAAATGAACTATTGAAAAATCTATTGAGCTGTAGTGAATTCATGTCATTTTAAGTACCAAGAAAGTCTTGAATAATGTAATAGAATTTTAAACAATAATGATTTAACTTTATAGTCCTTAATGGGTTAATGACTAAAGAAGCATTGATAGATACAGAAAATGTGACCATCTGAAAAACAACCAAAAAAACTTAAAAGTTTGCCACATTATCATTGGCCCATGACATAACTTAGGAAAATTTATAGTCACATGCTCTAGTGGAAGATAATGTTGACGTTTAGGTCAGCAGTTTTATCATTTCCCATTATAGCCTTTCTTCTACTTAATAGGTACATAGTTGATGGAGTTTGGGGAAATTTTTTCCCCCATCCACATCCTCAGTGATATTTCCTGGTTAACCTCCTACATAATAGTAATTTCCTCTTCCTGTGTTTCTTTTAGACTTTGCAGTGTAACATTTCCTTTGCCTGAAATAAGCAGGTCTAGAGAATAATGTATTGATAATGATATTTTGAATCAGGCTACCTTGGGAAATGTTATTTTCTTCTTCTTTATTATAATGGATTTTCACATGCAGAAATAACGCTTTTCTAAAACAGTTTCTCAGCCACAGTACTGTCGACAGTTTGGGGCCAGATGATTTTTTCATATTGGGGCTGCTGTTCATAGCAGCATATTTAGCAGCATCTGTGGCCTCTACCCACTAGATGCCAGTAGAACCTCCCACCTCCAGTTTAGAATCACTGATCTAAAGAATGACCATTTGGGAAACTATTGTATTAAGCTATCTTTTACCATGATCCACTACTTCTGATTCAGAAATCTGTTAGACTGTAGGCTTTAGGACCACACTCAAATTCCAGTGCCACTAGTCACTAATGACCATGGCCAAATAACTTCCCTGTGCCTAAGTTTCCTTGTTTTTTGAAATGAGGATACTAATAGCATCTTCCTAATGAGAGTATTATAAAGATTAAATGAGTTTACATATTGAGGTCAAACTGTCTGGATAGATGAGGTTAGCTATTTTTATTTTATCCCTTTCTTCCTCTCTCATCCATCCATCCTTTTACTGCACTGTAAAGTTCTAAAACCTTAAGTCTCTGTATACATGCATTACTTTAAATTCAGGACATTTTTAGTATAGTGAGTATTTGTTTATCTGTTCATTAATTCATTAAAAATATGTTAACCACATATGTCAAAGGCATGTCACCTTCAGCTTGATGATCTTTTGTAGTATTCTGCATTGTCACTTAAACTTAAGGATACATGATTTTGTCCCTGTCTTCTTCATTCTTAGTATATCTTTTTGGTCACCTTCTGAACATAGTGCAATCCTTTTTTTTTTTTTTTTTTTTTTTTGTAGTTGTGCAGTACAACTGTCTTGTGTCCTTTTTGTTTTGTAGCTGGAATAATTTCAAGTTTGAATTTTTTCCCTTTCTTAGGGTCCATATTATTTATACATAAAGGGAATAATATTTTCTTCTGCTAATTTTTATATGAAAATAACATTATTTACATATAACTCTTTTAATGTTTTCTTCCAAAGGCATAGATTAAACAAAAACTTTCATAGTTGAGAATGAGAATAATCAAACTTTCCTTTGACTCTGTTCTCTGAAATAGCAATTCATCGTCTAACTTAAAAGACATATTTTTATAATGCAGTTCTAAGAATTTCAGATGTGAATAAGTGTTTTCTGAGATTAAGCATTTTAAGAATTTTGAATTTTTTGATTTTTTTTTTTTTTAGATTTAAGGAAGTCACTAATGGGGAATATTTTACTTAAACTAGTTGAAGAATTCAAAAGAAGTTGACAAAGCAGCAGGGTTTTTAGGTATGATGGCTTGCTTTCCAGGTGAAATTACCTTATAATAAAGTCCTCTTGGTGTATCAGATATACTACACAGGTTTGGGTTGGACACTTAGTACCTCTCCATAGTTCTCTTCTATCTCAAGAATAGTATATATTATGATCAGCATTTGGAAATTTATTATTCTGTATAAATTTTCTAAGAAAATTTTCTAAGTCATTTTACAGCTTTTAAAACAGGCTAGTAGAATCAAGGTAACAGGTTGCAAAGAGTAGTATTTTGTTATAGTTTAAATATAGTTAAATAAAAGGCAGTTTAAAATTTTTAAATTGTGGATGTGTTGTTTTACCAGAATTATGTTTGGTTTAAACTGACCATTCCTAAGTGAGTATTTAATGTGACAGAATTTTATTTTCATCCTTTAAAATAGGATGCATCTTTTACTCCTAGGTCATATATTCTTATTTAGCATTTTACATTATTTTCTTTTATCTGTAAATTCTTAACCTAATATTTTAGTAGCTTTACTACAGTAAAAATTAGTTCTTAATTTTTTACGTCTTTCACAAGAAAAACGTCTTAGAAACATCTTTTGTGTGTATGTGTGTGGTAACAGCTTGATAAGGATATAATCACAGACCGTACAATTCACCCATTTAAAGTGTACAATTCAGTACTCTTTAGCATATCCATAGCGTTGTGCATCCATCATCACAGTTTTAGAACATTTCGTCACCTCCAGAAGAAACCATGTACTCTTCAGCAGTCCTTATTCACTCACCGCCGTCCCCAGCCTTTCTCTTGCTCTCCCCTTCCCCCCATTCTTTTTTCCTACTGAAAGTGTCTATTCTGAATTTGTTGGTGCTTAAGGAAAGCAGCTTTGCCCTATGTGCTCTGGATTTATGACACCAACTTATATTTGGCTGATTAGGAACGAGGCCACACTGCATTTCTCTTGGGTCTCTTCAGTTGATAAGTGGCACTTAACTGATTTCTTTCATGTAATCTTTAACAAGAATCTTTGCCCTATGTGCTCTGGATTTATGACACCAACTTATATTTGGCTGATTAGGAACGAGGCCACACTGCATTTCTCTTGGGTCTCTTCAGTTGATAAGTGGCACTTAACTGATTTCATAAGTTGCATCAGTTATGCCCCAAGAGATGGGCACCTCTGAAAAGATTTGTCAGATTCCTGTCCTGTTTTAAACAGAGTTTTTGGAAAACCTTGGGGAAAGATGGAAATTCACCATCAATCTGAGACTGTGTTTAAGTTTTTACAATATTAACTGGAAAAAACAAGATTCCAACATGGCACCCTGTAGACCTCCACAGATAATATCATTGACCAATGAGCATTGTGAGTTATTGCCATAGGCAGATATTCCTTGATGGGACCTCGAAGGCCAAAAAAAGGACGTTGCTGAATCCGTTACTGAAAAGAATAGGCACCAGGCCTCTCTAATTCCATGGCATTTCAGTGCCTTGAAAGCCTGACAAGTGTAAATTTGTCATGATACTTGTGGTCTTGAAGCAATGTTTGAACTCGTTCCAGTGGCATGAAAATTGCTTTCTGTTATCCCTGCAAATACTGCTGCCATGCTACCTACCAGTTGCAAACTCTGGAGTACTGATATGCTTAAGGAGAAGGCAAGATAAATCCTCATACAGACCAAACATAAGTGCTAGTGTTGTCTTCTCCATTAATGGGGGAAGGATTCCATGGTGCAAGTTTCAAAATCCATCCCTTCTCAACTGAAGTACTGCATCCTGGGTTTTGATTTCATACAGCTCTTGCCAAAAGAGGACCTTCCAATGGGAAATGCGATTGCTACATTGTTTTTTTAAAAATTAATTTATTTTTGGCTGCATTGGGTCTTCATTGCTGTGCGCAGGCCCTCCCTAGTTGCAGCGAGTGGGGGCCACTCTTCGTTGCGGTGCGCGGGCTTCTCATTGCGGTGGCCTCCCTTGTTGCAGAGCACAGGCTCTAGGCGTGCGGGCTTCAGCAGTTGTAGCACGCAGGCTCAGTAGTTGTGACTCGCGGGCTCCAGAGCACAGGCTCAGCAGTTGTGGCACACAGGCTTAGTTGCTCTGAGGCATGTGGGATCCTCCCGGACCAGGGCTCGAACCCATGTCCCCTGCATTGGCAGGTGGATTCTTAACCACTGCACCACCAGGGCAGCCCAATGATTGCTACATTGTTGAAAGCTGCACAGAATCCACACAAGTAATGCTTCATTTCACTAACATTTGCAATATGAGGCGATATATCTTGTTTTTAAACCATTAGGATTGGTGGCCTCTTTTCATGAGCTTCTGAGTTCATCATGTTGCTTAAGATCTTTCTTCATGAAGGAATTTTTTTTTTTAACCTGTAACACCATCTGGGCCTGGTATTTGGGGGGATGGTAGCTTTTTGATAAATTTCTCAATTTCTTCCATTGTTACTGGTCTGTTAGGTTCTCTCATCTAGAGTCCGTTTTGGTAACTGGGTTTCCCGTTGCCACTGGCGCCCGGCTCCACGCCTGGTAGCCCCCGCCTGCAGGTTGGTGAGCCTGCTAGCTAGCACTGGTGCAGGCGCAGACCTTAATCGACCTCAGAGCATGGGGTGGAGCGCCCGAGAGATTATTTCTTTATTACCAGGAATGTTCTCTAAATACTTTGACCAATGAGGCATAAAACTGCTTTATTTTAATTACATTCCAGCTACCTGTTTGCTTTCTAATATTCTAATGTTAATGAGTAGTAGTGGAACAGTATGAGGATAAATGTGGTTTTTGTATTTGCAGGCTAACAGGTGAAGAGGACAGAAGTTAAAGAATTATAGAACTACAGAATAAAAATGATAACAGTTGACATGGATACTGTGTAGCTGCCAGATTAATGCAGTACAGAAGGAGTTTCCTGAAGAAATGTTTGCTGAGCTATGAAGAGGCGAAATTAACTCTAGTTCATTGAGAGAAATTAACTCTAGTTCATTGAGAGAGAATGAGTATTCCAAAAAGGCAGAACAACCTGGGCAAAGGCTCTGTAGCTGGAGGGGTGAGGGCACCTTCAGGAAACTGAAAGAAGGCCAGTGTGGCAGCCATTAGAGCGAAGGGAGTAAGAATAATAAAGCTGGAGAGCTAGGCTGAGAATAGAGCATAAATCCTAGGAAAGTAAGGCCTTCAAGGGAGAGTCAGTTTTATTCTCTGAGATGAATCAGGCAGTTACTAGTTTTCATCTAGCAATACTGTTACGGATAATTGACTTATTGTAAATTTGCTGCTGCCCAACTTATCACATATTGAAAATGCTAGAATTCAGGTCTTTAATTTTTGATCTAGTGTTTGCTTGCATGTTTGCTGCCAGCATTCATTCTTGGCTTATTCATTCATTTATTTGTTCAATAAACATTATGAAATACAAATGCCTCCATAGTAGACCCTGGGTGCTTTAAAATGTAGGTTTTAATATTTTTCAGATACGGCAAGGCCAACAGATCAGGGACAATTGCCATTGAAAGTTTTTGTTACAGTTCCCAAGAGGAAGGAGCATACCACACCACACAGAACCACATGGGGAAACACCAGGGTTGGTCAAGAGATAGAGGGAGAGAGGGGGAAATGTGGGCAAGAGCCTTTATTGCGGTTTCTGTGGGAAGGGATGGGAAAGCAAGGGTAAGCCGGTTTAGGATTGGCAAGTTTGAGTAATTTTAGTAGGCTACAGGGTGTAGGGACTGTCATGAGTTGTCTGGTACCTGGCCCTAGGTTAGTTAGGAGAAGGCAGATAGTGGCATGGAGTGTAAGAGCTTGATAGTTGGAGTAAGAGCTCTGGATCAGTTAGTTTGTGTGTGAAATATGTGCTCAAAGGCAGCCATTTCCTATCTCTCAGAATTGGCTAACCCTAAGAGGGCCAGTCTTTCCAGGTTAAGCAAGGTCCCATCTATCAAAGCATCAGCATACAGAAAATAAAAAGGCATAATCAATACACTGAGTATTAGTTGTCTCTTGTTCTTAGCACCATGACTAACACATAGTAGGTGCACAGTAAGTTAATTGAATGAATTTAATAAATATTTACACTGTAATCGTGTGTTTTTTTTCTCCCACTTAAATAACATTTTTTTCTGAACATCTAAAGAATGTTTATGCCTGAAAAATTAAGCTAATTTGATCTCTCAATTTGTCAGTCCTAGTTGGAAGTAAAGCATACTTTTTGGTCAGTCTTTTAAAAAGTGCAGTTTTTGAGGTAAATAGATCATTCTTTAATTTTGTCATATTAACACACCATAAAAAGATGTTCACATTTAGCAGCCCTTTAAGAGGGGTGTTTTTATGTATACTCTGATTTGTAGTATTGTTGCAAATTAAGAGTTCTTCGAATGGGGCTACTTTAGGCATACTTTTAATCTGTTTATTAAAGTCAACATATAAATATATATATATATAATTTGGGTTTTCTGTAAGATCTACGGAAAACCTGAAGTTTTTGGCCAACCGTACATACACACACACGTGTGTGTGCACGTGTATAGTTATACATATATATATATTTATTTATTTATTTACTTATTTATTTAATACCTGACTGTTCAATACCCTTTGCAAAAAAAAAAAAGGGTGTGGAATGAATTTAGATTTACTACTTTGAAAAGGATGTGTCATTTAAATTTAAATTGGTCATTTGAGCATTAAATATAGTTTCATAAATTTAGAGAGGAGGGAGTGTGAGATTGTGGGATTTGGAATTGAATTTTTGTTCATACACTTGGGAAGTCACTTGGTTTCTTGGAATATCAGTTTATTGTAATGAATGATAAACAATTTATAGTGTTCTACAATGCTACAGTTAAAAAAATACATGCACAGGTTATACAAAGAGTATAGTTAAAGAAATTCCCAAGGCATTTAATAATAAACATTCAGTAAATGCTGACAATCTTTTTGCATCATTTGTTGTTTCCATGATAATGATGGTTAATTTTGGAATGAAAAGTCATTAGTGAACACATTTGTTTATACATATTATGTGCCATAATTTTTTTTAAAAGATGAGAGATTTTGAGACATTATTTCTGAAGTGAATTAGTTATGAATTACCTTTTGTTTTCAATAAAATAGATTAGAGCAATGGGTAATTTAAAACAACAGATTCCTATACATTGTGTAGGTATGATTTTCTAAATGGGTTTCTGTAAGTAGGTTGAGATGGCATTGGAAGTCAAGTTGCCACTGAAAAACTATGCTGTGTATGTGTGTCACACTCTTGTGTCCCCTCTGGAGAAGAGATAGGAGAAGCCAATCTGAGAGGACTGATGGAAAGCATTTTATTCTTTACTTTTTGTGTGTACTTGATAGGCAAGATGATGAAGCCTTGGCTGAGCTATTTCAGTGTGCCCTACAGTATTCTAGGTACAGAATCAGAGTGGCAGAAGGCCCCCTTAGTGATTATTCTGCCCTTTAGGTGAATGATCACTCCCTCCTCTTTTCCATCAAATACTTACTGAATGTCTGTGGAATGCTAAATAGTGAGATTACTGTGGGGAAAACGGACATAGTCCTTGCATAGTCTAGGGTTTTTGTTTTATGGTGTTTGCTCTTATTAGTGCTGTTTTTTTCTGTGAAGATTTAGCTTGAACTGATTTCTAACCTAGTTAGAACCTAGTATATATCCTAGTATTATCTGATTATATATCAATTTGTGGAAAGGGGCAGTGAGGTGTCAAGGGGGAAGTTGTTTAGAATATTTATTTTGCCAGAGTTGACCACACAATGAGTAATCCTCCTTGGGTATATTGAATGATGACTACTTCTCTTTCTCTCTGTTATTTAGGGACAATAGAAACACATAAAAGAGTACTCTGAGGATTCAGGACCTCAGCTGTTGAGGTTCTGCTCCTCATCTCCTTTTGAATATATGTTTTACTAATGGGATAGATACTTCTAGATTTGCAAAAGAATAATCTTTGGATTATTAACGTTTTCCTTTGCATCTAACCTAATGCAATTTGCAGTAATTATTGGTTCAAATCATTTCAGTCTAACTGGGGAAAAACCCCTGTATAATGCAGCTTTTAATGTTTTTATTTTTTTGATTAGGCTATGTACATGTATCTTTTGGTAACAGAAGCTGGAGGGTGTAGACAAGATGGTTTAGGAAGATGAACAGTTGGTGCCATAATTGCATGTTCACTGAGTAGTTTTGCGAAAAAAAGAGGTAAATTATTAATTCCTGGGCTTGGTGATTTTTTTTTTATTAAAGGGTTATAATCATTTATAAAACTTTCTTTTTAAAGCCAAACGTCAACTTGTTCTTCAGGCAGGTCCTTTGAAAACCCAGTGTCTCCCCCCACCCAAAAGTTCGGTAGTTTTGGAAGTATTTTGAAGTGTTTCTATCCTCTCACCTTAGAATTTGAATGGGAATAGTCCATTTTGGTTTTCATTTCCAATACAAATTCACTTTACCCTTGAAACATACAGCAGAACTAAAGTGTCCCTACCTTCCTTTCAAATATCAAGCCTGGGATACTGATACAAGAAACATTCAGCAATATTTTTGGAGTTTCTATCATGTGCCAGGGCACCATGCTGTGCATTCAGTTTACACATTATTATTCAGTGCAACCTGGCTTCTTAGAACAACAACTACTTATGTCTTCCATCTCCTGTCCTAGTTGCTTAGGAGAGTTCCTGAATGCTTGTGACTTTGGGACTACATTCTTAATGCTCTCCTCACATCTAGGACCAGCGCCCTGTCTACAAATTAGATAAGGGCTTCTGACAAACTTTTGATAATGTGGCAGTCATCTTATAGACCATGGGTAATGTTAACTAATCACCAACCATAGTATGGCATCAAGCTTCTTTTAAACAGATAACCCAAGAAAGCAATACTGTGAGTGAACTAAGATTGCTTTGAAGTTTCAGGACCTTAAACTGTTTAATGAGAATAAGAGAAGATTCTGACTGAGAATAAGGTATTGATTGGGTCTAGGCCCTGAAGCAATATAGAAAAATAATTTTTACAGAGTAGCTAGTTTCAACAAGGGGATAAAAACTAAGGAATAGAAAAAGTCCTTCGACTTTTTCTCTCATGAATCCTGTGTACTTTCTGATTTTTACTGTGTAGGTAAATATTTCATAGCTTGAGGAGCATCTTACTTTTTGGGATTCTTTTCCTTGGGCTTCTGCTTTTACTCTAAGAGTCTCAGAGAGAAAAAGACACAGTGTGATGGAGAGGAAAGCTAAATTTAGCTTGAGATGCATGCTCTACCTACTATTTGTGTGACACTGGACCACTTTTTCCTCTATGGGCCTCAGTTTTCTCATGTTTCAACAGTGAGGCATTTGAAACTAGTACCTGTGGGTCATTATTAGGATAAATTGGAGAATGTATATTTAATGCCTATTAAAGTGTAATGCATATGATTGCTCAATAAATTGTTACCAAACAGGTCTGGCTGCTCACCACTCAAAAATCAATACTCAAGAGGCAAGTGTTGGTAGAAATCGAAAACATTGCTTTTACCCAGAAAGCTGGCAATCTGGGGGGAAGGTGGCCTTGTGTCCCCAAACCAACTCTGAAGTTTCTGCTTGGCCATGAAAGTTTTTAAAGAGAAAAAGGGGAAGTAATCTCAGTTAATCATTGAGATTCGGGGTCAGAGTCATCACCATCTTTCCCTGCTTGCCAGCTTGTTGGCTTCGTGTGATCTTTCTTTAGATGCTATTTTGTTCACACAGTTTGCTCGTAAGATTACTGAAGGGGAAGCTGGGAAAGAGATCTGGTCATCTGTTAATTATTTATTCTTCATTTCTACTTCTTTGATCTATGGAAAGAACCAACAGGTTAGGCAGGGTATTGTGTGATCAAAAGATTTGAAAGGTGTGCTAGGGCTGGAGATGAGTAGAGCATGGGAGTGCCTGGTTTAAGGTTAGTGACAATATAGCTCTGCTAAAGTGACAAAAGGGGCCTCCTGCAGAGAGCACTTTCCTGCCAAAAGCTGCTTACAAAATGATTGAGTGTTACTCTATCAATCATTGCTACTATCTATCAAGTAATTCTGCTACCCCTGTTAATGTTACTACATCAGTCATTTTGACCAAGTGTGTGAAGGTACCATCTTAGGCTTTCCTGAGCCTTTCCCTCATTTACTCTGAGTCCTTCCCCTATTCAGTCTGTCCAAATGTGACCAATGCCACCATTTGAGGAAAGACTCTTATCTCCCTGCAGCTATTTCATGCACATCCCTTGGGCACACATGTGAGCACTTACTCATTATTCTTTTCATTATTGTTGTTGCCTCCATTTCACTTTTCAGGAATTGGCAGGTATTTCAACCCAGGAAGAAGCTTTTTTTGACTACTCTTTACAAAGTGGTTGTATAGAGTTGACCCTTAGTTTGTATTTGCTACTCTTAACATTCCTCAGTGATAGCCCTTAAACCCCCTTATCTATTATAGGCCAGAGAAAAAATGTTTGGAATTCAGTCTGTAGGTTGAAGGGAAACTGGAGAAAGAGGGTAGAGTTGGAGGTAGTTAAAGGTACAGTTTTATTGGCTCATGATATCATTTGCTCTCCTTTGATATTTATTTATCTCTCAGTTTTTCATTTGTCAAAACTCTTTCCAGTTTCTATGTCTAAAAGTGATTTCTGCCTCCTTTTTTGACTGAATCATGCATCTTTTATCTTGGATTACTTGTCTATTTCTACTTTCTGTATTTTACCTCCTGGGCTTTTTAGAAGTTAGGCCCATGTGTTGAGATATAGTGAAGGGCTTAAAGGTCCAGGCTCTGGAGCCACACTGGGTAGATGTGAATTCTCTCTCTTAAAATTCACTGTGTGACCTTGAGCAAAGTACTTAACCTATCTCTGTCTCTTTCCTTATCTATAAAATGGAACTAAACTGTTGGATTATTTTGTATGTTGAGTGAGCTAATACGTTTAAAATACTTAGAGCAATGCCTGGGAAGTAGTATATGCTCAGTAAATAAATTTTGCCTGTGATGATGATAATGTTGTACACATTTTTTTCCCCCTGTTTAACACTAAACATAGGATACTTACTTAAAGAATACCTTACATGGTCAGAAAGGATATTGTTAAAATGAGTATCTCAATTGAACATTTATTCTCTTTCAGGGTATCTTGAGCTGCTTGAGATCAGGGACCAGGATTTTGTTTATCTTTAGTATCCTTATAGTCTAGCACAATGCCTGACACATAGTAGGTTCTCAGTAATGTTATTGAATTGGATACATTTGATGGAGGTGAGATAACCAATGCACTATGCTCCTGTTGGTCTTTGATACTTCTGAACACCCTATTACTCTTGTCAGAAACTTCCCACGTTTAATCTATCACCAAAGCTGTTAACTAGACCTATAAATGTATCTCAGATCCATAGCCTCCATTTCCACTTCCACCATCTTTATATAAGCTATCTTATTCTTCTTCCTGGACTACTGCTTTAGTCTCCTAAACTGATTTCATATCTCCTCCAAGTCATATTTCACAGAGAAGAAGACAGAACCATTTTTTAAAAACCAAAAATGATCTTTTCCCTCTCCTACTTGAGAACTCTTCAGTGGCTTCCATGGAGTAACTTTTCCTACAGGGTCTGCCAAAATTTTGGCTTACTTCTTGAGTCTTATCTCATCCTACTCAGTCATTCTGCACCAGTCTTGCTGGCTAGTCTCTCTGTGTTTGGACTATGCTAAGCTTCTTTGACAAGAATTTTGACAAATTCTGTAAATTGGCATGCTTTTCAGTACCTTCAAAGCACTCTCTCTTTTTTTTATTGAACTATAGTTAATTTACAATATTGTGTTAGTTTCAGGTATACAGCTTCAAATTCTTTTCCATTATAGGTTATTACAGGATATTGAATATAGTTCCTTGTGCTATATAGTAAATCCTTCTTATTTATCTATTTTACATATAGTGGTGTATCTATTTAATCCCATACTCCTAATTTATCCCTCAACCCCCCTCTTTCCCCTTTGGTATTCATAAGTTTGTTTTCTGTGTCTTTGAGACTGTTTGTTTTGTAAATAAGTTCATTTTAATCATTTTTTAGATTCCACATGTAAGTGGTATCTTTATAATATTTGTCTTTGTCTGACTTACTTCACTTAGTATGATAATCTCTAGGTCCATCCATGTTGCTTTTTTGACTTACTTCACTCTGTATGACAGTCTCTAGATCCATCCACATCACTACAAATAACTCAACTTTGTTTCTTTTTATGGCTGAGTAATATTCCATTGTATATATGTGCCACATTTTCTTTATCCATTCATCTGTTGATGTACACTTAGATTGCTTCCATGTCTTGGCTACTGTGAATAGTTCTGTTATGAACATTGGGGTGCATGTATCTTTTCAAATTAGAGTTTTCATCTTTTCCCAGGAGTGGGATTGCTGAATCATATGGTAGCTCTATTTTTAGTTTTTGTTTTGTTTTGTTTTTGTTTTTTTGTGGTATGCGGGCCTCTCACTGTTGTGGCCTCTCCCGTTGTGGAGCACAGGCTCCGGACGCACAGGCTCAGTGGCCATGGCTCACGGGCCCAGCCGCTCCGCGGCATGCGGGATCTTCCCAGACCGGGCACGAACCCGTGTCCCCTGCATTGGCAGGCAGATTCTCAACCACTGCGTCACCAGGGAAGCCCAGTTTTGTTTTGTTTTGTTTTGTTTTTGTTTTTTTGTATTTTTAGTTTTTTAAGGAACATCCATACTGTTCTCAACAGTGCGTGTACCAATATACATTCCCACCAACAGTGTAAGAGGGTTCCCTGTTCTCCATTCAAAGTACTCTTTGTTTTTCCTTTGTAAAACTGGTCCTGATTGTAAATCAAACAAGTGTTTGTCTAGATTTTGTTTTTTACCCACAAATACTTATATTTGTATTTGAAAATAAAAGGACTTAAAAACTGTTATTTATTAATTTACATAGAGTAAATTTGACTTTTTTGGGGGGGTATACACTACTGTAAATTTTCACACATGTAGATTTGTGAAAACATCACTACAATTAGAATACAAGGAACAATTTTATCACCTGAGGAAACTCCCTTTTGCTATATGCTTTAGGAAAGTCATCCTCCCCTTGACCCTTAAACTCCTGACAACCACTGATCTGTTCTCTTTCACTATAATGTTGTCTTTTTGAGAATGTCATATAAATGGAATCAGGCAGTATATATCCTTTTGAAACATAATGTCTTTTAAATCCATCCAAGCTATTGTGTATGTTACTAGAATGTTCTTATTTATTGCTGAGTAGTATTCCATTGTATGGATGTACCACTTCAGCCATTGAAGGACATTTGGGTATCTAGCACATTTTTTTTTTGGCGGGGGGCCACACTGGGGCATGTAGGATCTTAGTTCCCCGACTAGGAATTGAACCTGCACCCCCTGCATTGGAAGGTGGAGTCTTAACCACTGGACCACCAGGGAAGTCCCTCTAGTACATTTTAATGACTTTCTCAGTAAGTTCCATGAGCATGACAGCCTGGACTTGTTAGCATGTGTCCTTTCTCTGTCTTTCCATCTCTTATTCTGTCTCTACGTGTGTGTATACAGACATTACACACATGCACCAACACACACACACCAACCATACATGGTGCTTTATTTTTGAACCATTTGCGTAAATTGCATCAATCATGGCCTTTTACTCCTAAATACTTGAGCTTTTAGTCATCATGTCTTTGTAGTCTCTTTTACACTGTAATGTCATTTCCTGAGTCTTTCTCACTTATGAGTAACGTTTTTGAAAAATACAATTCTACTCTGTCTCCTTCTTTCCCTTTCTTCCTCCCTTACTTTCTCCCAGAATGTTCCTCATTTGGGGTTTGTCTGATATTTCCTCATGATTAGATCCAGGTTAATCATCCCTGGTTGGAATATTACATAAGCGATGTGTTCTTCTTGAAATATCACATCTAGCAGTATGTGGTGTCTACCTGCTTCTCATTAATCATGTCAATTCTGGTCAAGATGTTTTCCGATTTCTCTGCTGTGTGATACTTTTTTTTTTGTTTTTCCTGGCAACTGTTAAACAATCTGTATTGAGTTACTGCTCCTCATTAAAATTTTCCCCTACATTGAGCAAAATGATAATATTTTTTATTGTTACTGGACTAATTTTTATTGTAAACTCCGTTTCAAGTTTTGATTCTTTTGATTTTAGGATCTATAAGTAATTTTTAAGATCCATAATAAAATCAGTAACAGCTGTTATAAACCATTCTTTAGATGTAAACCCATCTTGATTGGTTTAAACATAGATGCTATATGTCTAAATAATGCAGATGGCATATATGTAAAAAATGGTAATAGAACAGTTTTCCTCTTATTTTTGTATTTTTGTACTTGTGATGGAATTGCTGAATGGAAAGGAAATAGATATGTGTTGAAACTTAAGGCATGAGATTATTTAGAGATACAGGTAGTACAAAAGAAGGTTTAGCAATAAGAATGAGAGAGAAATAATTTATTGAGCCAATCTCCTGGAAAGAAAACGGAGGATGCCTACTTAGGAGGCTTAGTGTTCAGAAATAGTTCTAATGAATATTAGTAGGAATGAGAAAAGGGATATGAGGAACCATTTTGATGTATTTTTCCAGAGCAAATTCAAAATGTCACAGTTCAGTTGGGGAGAATTATTGTGCATTGGAGATATATGAAGATTTTATTAAACATGTTATAGAACTTAAAGCTCATGAGAGGATTTAAAATTACCTAAATAATACAGATTACTGTAAAATGAAAGTATTTAAAGCACAGGGAAATATACCCTCCGGTAAGTGCAGGGAAGCTGGGAAACTTGAGTTCTTATCTAAACCTTGAGTGGGCAGTTTTGCCACTAATTAGTGATGTGCTCATAGCAAGAAAGATGAAGAGGTCTCTGGATTCTTTCCCTGCATCAACTTTTTTCATGTTTTGATTTCTGCAGTCTTCTTTAGTAGTGATCACTTGTCTCTAAGAGCAGCAACTCCTAGATGAACAGATCTTTACTTCAAGATCTAGTAAGAATAAGTATTTTTGTCTGCTTTGGATATTTTTAGAACAGAGGACAAAATTAATTAATGAATGTTCTGATCTTGTTACCTTGTAGTTTACCCTCTTTAAATTTTATTTTGATTTCGATGGACCAATTTCTCTGACTTTTTCTAGACTGTAGGAGAGTAAAAAGTTTTCCTTGACTCTCTTAGGGTCCCTGGCTGGGTCTGAAAATTAAACTGAGAAAGAGAAGACAACAGGATTAAAGCATACAAATTTAATGTACATTTTACATGTCATGGGAGTCTTCATAAGGAAATGAAGACTCAAAGAAACTGTTAAACCTGTGTGTTTTTACACTGGGTTTGATGTAGAATGGCAAGTCATGGAAAGATATGATAGGGTAAAGGGTATAAGGTAAGTATAATAAACCAGGGGAAATTTTACAAGTCCCATTTGTTTGGATTCTTCTGAGTCCTCTTGTCTTTGGAGATAAGGATTCCTCGCATTATAGGGAGGGCACTTCTCACTTGAGGGTTTAATGACTTCTTTCAGGGGTCAAGGGCAGGGAGTATGGGGGTGTGGCTAGGGGTGGGAGAGGTCAGAGAGAGAACTTCCTGCTCATGCTGTATGCTCAAACTCCTTCAGCTTGAAGTATTCAGTATGCCAAGGTGCTATATTTTGGGGTACCGTGTCCTGAACCCCATCATCTTTAAGTTGTATGACACAGTTGGAAAAAATCTGAGACATACCTCATTATGCTTTGTATGTTATTGAAAATATGAAACAAAATGAACTTGAAAAACCTAGCTCTTGTTTCATCTTTACCTCTAATTTATGTCATTTCTGTGTCATTTGGTTTTTTGGTTGTTGTTTTCTAATTTCTGTGTTTAAAAAATAGCAGCAACAATAGCCAGCCACAAAGGATAGCTGTGAGATTTGTAAGTCATTTTGATAAAGATCTGTTATCTGGTATGCACCTCTGATTTTTTATTGTAATTGAAAGAAAGTGCTGGGTATTATACAAAATATTAATATGGAAATAATTTATATTATTATCTGAAGTAGTTGATGTGAAATAAAGCTGCTTTAATATCAAAAAGGAGTTATAGTATACAATTATATATATTATTACTGATATTTTAAGTACATTGTCAGGGTATTCGTAATATTAATAAATGTCAGAATTAGAAAGTCTAAACAGTCAGGTTTTTGGAAAATTAATGACTAAACAATGTATAATATATACAACTTATAGTCAACTCTTTAAATCCTTACTTTAAAATATTACATTATGCACAGATACGTTTTTATTGTAAAAAATTCAGGTTAATTCAGATGTATATATGGTCAAAAGTCATTAAAGGGCTTCTTTCACTCTCCTCAACTTTTTTTGTCAAAGATAACCTTTGTCAGTAACTTGGTATGCAACCTGATATCATTCTACAACTCAAGGCATATACCTTCATATATTAAGGTACTAATTGGTCATATTCAATACTTTATATGCACCAATTTTTTTTTAATTAAAAAAGAAGAGCACAGAAGAACAGCATCTGTCAAGTTCATTGTCCTAAATTACTTGTTTTTGCTACCTGTTTTTTTGTAAGGAAGAAAGCAAAATTGAAGTCTCTACTGTATATTCAAAACAATACAAATATAAATATTCTATGCATTTAAAAAATTCACAAAAGTTACATTACTCTATTTACATCTTATTTCAACTTGCTTTTTCCATTCGATAGCTATTTGGAGTTTGTTCGTTCGGAATATTTAAAATTTTCATGTTTAAAAAATACTTTCAAAATGAAATATTTAGGTTTGTGCATTAGGAAAACTCAAGTTGACTGCATTCTGAAAAAATAAGTTCCTGAGATTTCCTTTTAACAATACTTTTGAAACACAGATAACATTATTTCCTGTCTCTCAGTTTCCTGTATCCATGGCAACCTCTGTTTTACACACTGAGTGTGGAGGAACCAATGTGAAGAGTGGTGTTTCCTGAGCAAATTGTGACTAAAAAAAAAAAAAAGAGGTGGAGGGGTGGAGGTCAACAGTGCCACAAAAGAAATGGAGTTTAGAAATGTCGCTCTTCAGATATAGGAAGAAAACCTTTACTTGAATCAGCTGAGTGTTAATAATATGAATTTCCTGTTCTTGGTAAGATTATTTATTTAAATATGAACTTTTAGCTGAAACAAAAAATAATTTGGTTTGTAAAAACCTGTAGTTTAAAGGGAGTTTAATTGTTCTGTAATGAATGTGTATAATTCCTAAATTATAATGTTGTTTAATTGATATTAGACTTTAAGTTGATAAAGGGGCATATTATATCCAAAGATCTTTATCCCTGCATCATCATTTGTCACTTTAGTTATAGTCAGTTGTAATATTTAAGTTAGCAAACATTTTATTTTGCAGTTCATTAAATTTGAATTATCACTTTTCAAACAGTGGGTTAACAGTGGGTGGAGGTGCTAATAATTCTAGAACGTATTTCAGCCTTACTGTTTTATGCTATCACCATAGTATGATTCATGATATTTAGTATTATGACTGATCCTTATAAAATAAAATAGAGTATAGAATTTCTAGTATTATAAAACTTTCATTTAAAGAACTTTTTGATGATTTAAAGTTTTACCTTTTCTTTTTATAGCCAATTTTGATATGAACAGAAAAACCAAGAACAGGGCTATGTGTGGAGTACGTTTTTCTTTGCCTTGCCTACGACTGTTTCTACTTGTTACCTGTTATCTTGTGTTATCATTCCATAAAGAGATACTTGGATGTTCATCTGTTTGCCAGCTCTGCACTGGGAGACAAATTAACTGCTGTAACTTAGGCCTTTCAAGCATTCCTAAGAATTTTCCTGAAAGTACAGTTTTTCTATATCTGACTGGAAATAATATATCTCATATAAATGAAAGTGAATTAACTGGACTTCATTCTCTTGTAGCGTTGTATTTAGATAATTCTAGCATTGTGTATGTATATCCAAAAGCTTTTGTTCATTTGAGGCAGCTATATTTTCTATATCTGAATAATAATTTTATAAAACGCTTGGATCCTGGAATATTTGAGGGACTTTCCAATCTTCGTAATTTATATTTACAGTCTAATCAAGTATCTTTTGTTCCAAGAGGAGTATTTCATGATCTAGTTTCAGTTCAGTACTTAAATCTACAAAGAAATCGCCTCAGTGTCCTCGGGAGTGGTACGTTTGTTGGTATGATTGCTCTTCGGATACTTGATTTATCAAACAATAAAATTTTGAGGATATCAGACTCAGGCTTTCAACACCTTGGAAACCTGGATTGTTTGTATCTAGAAGGTAATAATTTAACAAAAGTACCATCAAATGCTTTTGAAGTTCTTAAGAGTCTTAAAAGACTTTCTTTGTCTGATAACCATATTGAAGCAATACAGCCCTTTGCATTTAAAGGACTTGTCAACTTGGAGTATCTCCTTCTGAAAAATTCAAGAATTAAAAATGTTACTAGGGATGGGTTTAGTGGAATTAATAATCTTAAACATTTGATCTTAAGTCATAATGATTTAGAAAAATTAAATTCTGACACATTTAGCTTGTTAAAGAATTTAATTTATCTTAAGTTAGATAGAAACAGAATAATCAGCATTGATAATGATACATTTGAAAACATGGGAGCATCTTTGAAGATTCTTAACCTGTCATTTAATAATCTTACAGACTTACATCCAAGGGTCCTTAAGCCATTGTCTTCATTGACTCATCTTCAGGCAAATTCTAATCCTTGGGAATGTAACTGCAAACTATTGGGTCTTCGCGACTGGTTAGCATCTTCAGCCATTACTCTAAACGTCTATTGTCAGAATCCCCCATCCATGCGTGGCAGAGCATTGCATTATATTAAATGGACTGACTTTACAAATTGCGTTACATCTTCAACAAATGTATCCAGAGCTTGGGCTATAAAATCTCTTCATATTCATCACAAGACCACTGCATTAATGATGGCCTGGCATAAAATAACCACAAATGGGAAACATTTGGAAAACACTGAGAGTGTTACTTTCTGGGAACGAATTCGTACTTCACCTGCCAGTAGATTTTTTCAAGAGAATACCTTTGGTAATCCATTAGAGACTACTGCAGTGTTACCTGTGCAAATACAGCTTACTTCTCCTGTTAACTTGAACTTGGAAAAAAACAGTGCTCTACCAATTGATGCTGCTTCGGTGTCAGGGAAAACATCTCTAATTTGTACACAAGAAGTTGAAAAGTTGAATGAGGCTTTTGACATTTTGCTAGCTTTTTTTATTTTAGCTTGTGTTTTAATCGTTTTTTTGATCTACAAAGTTGTTCAGTTTAAACAAAAACTAAAGGCACCAGAAAACTCAGGGGAAAATAGACTTGAATACTACAGCTTTTATCAGTCAGCAAGGTATAATGTAACAGCTTCAATCTGTAACACTTCCCCAAATTCTCTAGAATGCCCTGGTTTGGAGCAGATTCGACTTCATAAACAAATTGTTCCTGAAAGTGAGGCACAGGTCATTCTCTTTGAACATTCTGCTTTATAATTCAACTGAATATTGACTATAAGAAAACCTCAGTGTCATGGACATGAATAAAACTGAAGCATTCTTATAGAATTATAGACTTTATTTGGATATATAATGAATTATATGAGCTTAGCATTAATAAATATGTTTTTAATAATTTGTGAATACTGTATTCATTCAGCAAATATTTTCTTTGATAAACACTGTATTAAGTAATTAATAATAACTAATGTTTCTGTGTACCAAGCACTATGCTAAATACTTCATATATAACATTTAATCCTTAAAAAGCCTTATAAGGTAGTACTATCTACATTTTACAGGTAAGGAAACTTAGGCAGAATGAGTTTAAGAAACTGTCCCAAATTCTCACAGCTTGTGACACTTCTTAGGTCTGTCTGATTCCAGAGCCCGTGCTTTTAATTTTATACTATACTGCTGCCTGGGTGCTAGGGTTATAATTGTGAATAGCATGGACATGGTTCCTGTTCTCAGTAGAGCTTGAAATGTAGAAGAGGACACACATGGTTATTGTACAGTATGGTAAATACTGCACTTGAAGGTAGTGTCTTGTATAACATACGTGGAGGTGAGAGATAGCTTTATGAGAAAAGTGACATTGAAACTGGATTGCAAAGGATAAGTAGAAATTAGCCCAGCAAAAGAGAGCTGATTAGTAGGTAGAGGGTTGAAGAAATAGAATACTGCTTTTCAGGAACTAAAATTCAGTCCAACTGGAGTTGTGGGTGGTATTATGAGATTTGCAGCTAGAGAGAGAAATCAGACGATGAAGGATGTTGTAATTTCATGTTTTTCCCTAGGGCAGCAGGGAGCCATGGAAGGATTTTAAGCATTGTTAAGGGAACCAAATGCTGCTGTTTGGCTACACAGTCAAGGATTCTTTTTTTTAAATAAATTTATTTATTTATTTGTGGCTGCACTGGGTCTTCGTTGCTGCATGCGGGCTTTCTCTAGTTGTGGTGAGCGGGGGCTACTCTTCATTGTGGTGCACAGGCTGCTCATTGCTGTGGCTTCTCTTGTTGCAGAGCACAGGCTCTAGGCACGTGGGCTTCAGTAGTTGTGGCTTGTGGGCTCTAGAGTGCAGGCTCAGTAGTTGTGGCGCACGGGCTTAGTTGCTCCGTGGCATGTGGGATCTTCCCGGACCAGGGCTCGAACCCATGTCCCATGCATTGGCAGGCGGATTCTTAACCACTGATCCACCAGGGAAGTCCCAAGGATTCTTTTAAACATTTAGCATTTGGCAAATACAAACTGGAAGTGCACTCTTTCTGGGAGGAACAAGACTAGAAACAGGATTAATCTGAATCTCCCATGGAGTAATCACTGATTCATGGGAGAGATGCTGGAGCCCTGGACTGGCGTGGTGACAGAGAGGATGGATGGATTCTAGAGCTACTTTGGAAGGTGCCTTGGTGATTGGCAGAGGCATGGCAGGTGAGGGAGAAATCAGATGTTAGGTTTTTGGAAAATATTTGCCCTTAGACTACAGGCAACATTTTAGAAAACTCTTGTTTATTTATAAACCACATACAGAAGTAAATACACCTGTTTTAATCACTACTTAGGTCAAGAAATAGAACATTCAAACATAACATATATGTGGACATTTCTTGAACTTAAGAATTATAGAAATAACCAAGTGTTTAAGCTTTAAGGTGGACGGGGACCCACATGTAATAAGGGCATTTTCACTCCATTTTCTTACCCACACCACAACAAAAACAGTAAAATTCGCCATATTTGTTTTTAAGCGTTGCCAAAATGGGAAAAGAAAGCCTGGAAACCTTTTACAAGGTTCTGAAAATGAGCTTTGATGTTAGGTCTTCCTACCAAGTTGGTCCCTCATGCACTTCCCCACATCCTGTTGTACTTCTTGTTCTTCCTTGTTAGAAGGATCCCACTCCTTGCTTGTCTTCTGTTACTGGGCCAGACTGGAAAACGTATGCATGGACTTGTAATATGTTGTGCTGCTCTGGACTAAGAGGAAAGAGAACGGGGTACGTGAAACCAAAGAGAAGGTCGTTCTGTTTACCGGTTAGACTTTGTTTTTATGCATCACCTACTGAATAGTAACTTAATTTTTTTTTTCCTGAGAAGGCCCATTTTGTTTCTCATTAAAACTTTTATTTTTCTTTTCTGTTATTGGACTTACTGATAAGGCCTTAGGTGAGTGGGGAGGGATATGCATCAGTTGTCTCAAATTATTATCCAGTTTGTTGATGATTTCACAGTTATGGAGCAATATTAACAAGATGATGGGCCCATGGTTTTCAGTATTATACTATCTCAAGTATAGTTTTTGAAAAGTGCCCTCTATCTCTAGTCATCACTCTACTGAAGCTGGTAGGCTCTTGTGGCTGCATACTTTAATGTGAGAAGCCCTGTGGGTTAAAAGATACATATGGTGAAAGCAGCATGAATGAAAGGAATGGATAGTTTGTGTTCTGCTGGTCCAAATGTGCCCTGTTTCATTGTTCCTGACTCTTGAGACATCATGTGACATAGAGGGCACTATGTTTTAGTGGGAAGTAGTTTTTTGATTGTCAATAGTGTGTAATTGTAATATACAATACTTTCCTTTTATCTCCATGTCTTCCCGTATGTCTTGAGTTTCCAGTACCTGAGCATAAACCCTTGCCTGTTCTTAGTTTGGATATTGGCTTTGGAAAATCTAACTTTTTGCCAGATACCTTCTCTGATTCTCTTCCTAGTCTTAATTCTGTTCTTAATACATAAGTTCACATTTTCTTTTGTTTGAGGTCCCATGGAGCAAAAATTTTTATGTTCTAGTTCAGTTTCCTCATGTTTTGGCTTTCAGAACCCCTTTTCTTAAATCATCTGCTTCTCATCTATGAAAGCCTCCTAAGGCATTGTCTTCTAGAATGGAGACCTGTGAGATAAAAGAAGAAAATATGTATTGGTCTCTACCCCTGGTTCTTGGCACAGAGCTCCTGAAACCCTTGTAATTTCCTAAGTGATAAGAGCATTAGGAGCATCTTTTGTTCTGACAAGGCAGCTCTGGGGTAGGCTCCTAGTTTGAGGTCACCAGAGAGACTGAGCCATGATTAGAGGCTTGGAATTTTCAGCTCCAAGCCCCATCTTCCACAGAGGGGAGATGAGCTGGAAATGGAGTTAATAATTGAGTATGTATGTAAGGAATTCTCCATAAATCCCAATAGTAGGGTGTTCAAGGAGCTTCCAGATGGGGGAACACATCCACATCAGAAGGGTGATATGCCCCAACTCCACAGGGACCAAAGCACCTGTGCTCAGGACACTCCCAGACCTTGCCCTCTGTAGCTCTTCATTTGGCTATTCATCTGTATTCTTTATCATATATTTTAGTAAACTGGTAAACATGTTTCCCTGAATTGTGTGATTTCTCTGGCAAATCAGTTGAACCTAGGGAGGAGTCATTGGAACCTTTGGCATCTGAGGGACTTCGGGGGTGGCTCAGTCTTGTGGGTCTGAGACCTTAACCTGTGGGATCTGACACTATCTCCAGGGAGATAGTGTTAGAATTGAGTTAAATTGTAGGTCATCCAGCGGGTGTCACAGAGAATGGCATGTTGGGAAAATCTTCCACACATTTGGTGACCAGAAGTAAAGTGTGCTGTGAGTAAAGAAGACTCACAGAAGAGAAACATAGTAGGGAAGAACAGGGTTTCTCTCTACTCGGGAAGGAAAAATCTGAGTTTTTTTCCATTAAGGACCATACCCTCCTGGAGTTTATTCCTATTGTAAATACAACTAACCAGGTAAATTCAGGCCATAGCATTCTTAGCAGATGGAATCCCTCCATGAAAGTCCTAAGACTAAGAAAGTGTTCGTCAAAAAGAAGGCTGGTATAGCTGGAGAGTCGTATGAAAAGTTAGGTGAGGTAAGAGAGAGGTAGGCAGCAACCAGGTCAGATGGGGCTGAGTAAACCATGATTAGGAGTTTGGATTTTTATGTGTAATGGGAAGTTACTGAAAGGTTAAACCCTTACTTACTTTATTTATTTATTAAAAAATTTTTAACATCTTTATTGGAGTATAATTGCTTTACAATGTTGTGATAGTTTCTGCTGTATAACAGAGTGAATCAGCTATACGTATACATATATCCCCATATCCCCTCCCTCTTGCGTCTCCCTCCCTCCCCCCCTCCCTATCCCTCCACCCCCCCCCCATCTCTATCCCTCCCCTCTAGGTGGACACAAAGCACCGAGCTGATCTCCCTGTGCTATGCGGCTACTTCCCAGTAGCTATCCATTTTACATTTGGTAGTGTATATGTGTCAATGCCACTGTCTCACTTTGTCCCAGCTTACCCTTTCCCCTCCCGGTGTCCTCAAGTCCATTCTCTACGTCTGCATCTTTATTCCTGTCCTGCCCCTAGGTTCTTCAGAACCATTTTTTTTTTTTTTTTAGATTCCATATATATGTGTTAGCATGCATAAACCCTTACTTTAAAGCAAGGGAGACATGATCATATTTTGCAAAAGAGCACTGTGTAGAGAAAGAATTAGAAGAAACAAAGAGTGGAAGGGTCCCCCTGTGGGAAGTTATGCAGTAGTTCAAAGTAGAGACAGAATTGACTTGCAGCACACTGTTCACAGTAGGAATATAGAGAAGTCGAAAAATTTCATAGATAAACGTGACAGAATTTGATGATAAATCGGGTTTTGGAAGGGTAAATGAGAAGAAAGGTCAAAACTGAATCCCAGGTTTCTGGCCTGAGGCACTGGGTGCTTAGAATTGCTCTGTAGTCAGATAAGGACAACTGGAGGAGAGCCTGATTTTGATTTTCTATCTTGTTTTGCTTTGTTTTTGTTGGGAAGGCACTCAAAAGTTTGGTGTTGGCTACCTTAAGTTAGAGATGCTTGTGAGACTGCTAAGAGTGGATGAGGAGGATGTAGATGTAATAGGGTTCCAAAGCTCAGAGAGGTCATTGTGAGTGCTAGCAGTATTTAGGAGGAATTTGGCAGTGTGCCTGAACGAGGAAGGTCTAAATAGCAGGCAGTTAACTCATTTTCCCTATAAGAAAAATCTACATAAGGTTTTTGGTCAGCTTGAATATGTTGTATTTACAAAGCTGTAACAAAATAGTCAAATGCCTATTATATTGTTAGTTTAGTTACACATACATATTTTAAAATAATGTAAATAGAGATTTTTTTTTTCCCCTGTTATTTCGTGATAGTTTTATTCAAATGCTTCATGCAAATCTTTGACATCAGTGTTCTCTTCATCACAGACTTCCCTCTGATCACGTAACACTGTTTTCCAGAGCACATTATCTTCATTTTGGTCTGAGCAGTGTGACATACAGCACTTCTCCAGAAATTTAACTCTAAGCCACAAGTATCTTTTCATATAACTTTAATAACGTTAAGTTGGCTTTTTCTCATTTATCCTGAAGATATATGTTCATGATTGCCTTGTGATAACTTGTATAGCTCTGTTTTCAACAATGTCCACCATTATAATGGTGAGGTCGTGCCTCCAACCCCATAATTACTAAATCTCTATTAAATTCTTTTGTATCACTTTAAAAAAAAAAGTTTGTCAAGTGACACCTATAAGCTTTGAAAATAAGCATTGATTGGGTTTTTTCAGCCTAATGTCTTTTCCAAACAGTTCTGATCATCTTCTTTTTAATGGAACCTTAGTATGTCTTCACTGAGCAGTGTTTCTTAAAGCATAGTCTTCCTCTTGTAAATCATATAATATGGCAGTTTCTTTTCATCCCACTGTACATAGATCATTGTAGTTATTTCTTATTGTCTTAAAGATAACAGCTTGCTTTTTTTCCCCCCACCTCTGTGCAGTCAAAAAAGAAAAAAAAGTTAATTGGGGGAATGGTTTATAATATATAAGGATAATTGTTGTATAAACTTTAATTTTAAAATAACTTAGTGAACTTCCATTATGAACTTTTTATCCTTTTATTTCCTTGCCCAGTATTTGTCAAGGGAACTAGATTTATTAATACATACACTGTTCCATGACCACGAAGAGAATTAACTGTAGAAAGGATGTATGTTTCCATTTAAGTGACAGAAGTATTTCCAGCCTAGGTCCTGGAAAATAGAGAGGGGAAAAACCTGATTTTAATGTAAATGTCACCACTTTTATAACTTCCGGTGTGGTAGGAATTGTGGAATAGGACCGATAAATCAAGGCTTTTTTCGTTTTCCTCTTTCTTTTAGTAAACTGCTGTTCTTAATATTGTTAATATAAGCAGAAAAGTATAATTTACAGGAAATTTTATTTGATTGTGGCTTTTAGTGCTTAAAAACTTACTTTCTTAAATTACCTTAACTTCATTGACCCTCTGACTTAGGATTTAACATGTGAGTGGGTTCAGATATTATTAGGTGCAGTGTACAAATAGTATAATTGTTGTCTGGTTAGAGCAGAGAAAATTTTAAAGAGACTGAAGTTCTGATTTCTTTCTTTCTTGGGCTTGCTACTATGAAAAACTTAAATCATCAATTTTCGATTATAAAACTGTTCAGAAAAAGTAACTGAAAATTTGGTGTCTCTGCATTCCTGTTTTCCTCCAAGGCCCAAGGGAATGAAGATGTGATGTAAATGTGTAAATCCATCACTTACAGAGAAGTTATTTAAGGCACAGGCTCTATGATGATGGATCAGTTAATCTAAAAACTGGAAGTGTAAAATGCTTACTAGAAAAATACTAATAAAAATTGGATAAGTGGAAAGAAACTAGAGTCCTGTTCACATTTAACCTAATATTTATTGTTTAGGCTAACCAAATGAATATTAGAATATTTCTTTTATTTGTGCCTTTGGGATTAAAAATTTTGCACTATCTTTCTAGGGGCATTTTGTTTTCTGAACACCTGTGGTTGGGTTCATAGTAATACAAAAGGACAGAAATAATTTTAAGCCAGCATGATTTTTTAAGTTGGGTGAAAAACACAAGAAAGATGGATTTTTTTTTCTTTAGTACATAGTTTTCAAAAGCAAAGAAAAATCACTCTGCGTGAGGTTTCTGCAATTCACATATTCTACAGATACTGTCACACACCCGAAAATGTCATACCTTTAGGAAATACTAAGTCAAGATTAAGAGCTGTAGTTTTACTCATGTGCATTTAACTGAAAAAGAAAAGTTTACTAAAAACTATGTGGAATTGTTTTAAATGATCAGATGGTCTTTACCCACTGAGTAAAATTTTTAATGCTCTCACCTACTTATTTAATGTTTGTGTCTGTATATATGTAGAACATCACTTACCATATACCTGAAGAACAAAACAAGCAGATGTTTAAAATGGCCGGTCTTCTTTCTGTAGCGTAGTTGTACCTCTGGTCTATGCAAATAAATTAATGTATCAACCAAGTATGTAAAATAAGAAAAGGAAAAGTGTGATAGGTAAAAAGGAAGATTACTAATACTTCTTGCCCTTCAGTTTTACTTTTATTCTCTCCTTTCATCCTTGATGTTAAACTTTCCTTGCATTTTCTAAGATGAATGTTTCAGATATAGATTCCAACACAGCCACCTTCTGTTCTATTTTCTGCCCAATGTTAGGTGTAGACTAATCAATTGTAATATGTTATCTACAACTTAGTTACCTATACTTGTAATTTAAAAAAGAAATAAGTAAAAATAATTTTTTTTTTAAAAAAAGGGAGGGCAGTTTTCGAGCTTCGGGGATCATAAATTCCTTTGATTATTTATTGTGTGTTTACATGATGCATAATGTTACCCTAAGGGACATAAATAAACGTAACACATGGGCTCTGCTTCATGTTACTTACCATCTTAGGGAGAGCAGGTATGCAGGCATGAAAAATTAAAGGACATAAGAAGAAAGTAATAAAAAAGGTGCCACATGAGTGGCACGCCAAATGAGTAGTGCAGAGGTTTTATGCTATTGGAAATTCAAATGACAGAGTGCTCAATTACAGTGAGGTAAAGAGTGGTCAGGGAAGACTTCGTGAAGAAAATGTGAATTATACATTGAATAGAAAAAGGAGGGAGAACATTGTGAGGAGCAGGAAGGGAGTAAGCAGTTATTGGAGTCAGGAACTTCTGTATTCAGGAGGTGATGACTTAATGCCTGAAAGCAGTGAAAGGAAGAATAGTTCAAAACCACTTTGGAAAGGTGGTTTTAGTAGAGCTTGCTGAGGTTCTCAATAGCCCTTGAAAGTTCTTAAATTAAGGAGAAAGAAAAGAAGGCACCCATTTACCTCCTTGAAGCCCTCAATAATAAGGAATAGAATCACTTGGGTCCCATTTAGCATTGTGAAATGAAAATAAGTTTATATCAAATTAGGGATTCGTTTAGGAGAAGCATCTATCCTAATGCAATAAATAAAAGATAAGTTAACTTGAAAATTCTAAGATCTCAAGTGGTGGTAGAATGATCCAGTCTCTAGAGGCCAGTGATGAGGATTAGAGAATAGTAATTTGCCAGTGCTTCATGAGCACCATCAGACGACAGGATACTCTGACTTAAGCCAGTAAATACTGGGTCGGCCAAAAGGTTCGTTCATTTTTTTCCGTAAGATAGCGCTTAGTTGTCTTTAACTTCATTTGAAACAATTTTGTTAAATTGTATTCTGACAGCTGTCATATCAGCGTGCATTAAAAAAAAATCAAAATTGGTGAATTTTTGTAGCCATTTTAATATTGAAGATGGAAGAAAAACAACATTTTCGGCATATTATGCTGTATTATTTCAAGAAAGGTAAAAACTCAGCTGAAACGATAAAAACGATTTGTGCAGTGTATAGAGAAGGTGCTGTGCCTGACTGAATGTGTCGAAAGTGGTTTGCAAAGTTTCGTGCTGGAGATTTCTTGCTGGACGATGCTCCATGGTCAGGTAGACCAGTTGAAGTTGATAGTGATCAAATCAAGACATTAACTGAGAGCAATCAACGTTATACCACACAGGAGATAGCCTACATACTCAAAATATCCAAATCAAGCATTGAAAATCATTTGTACCAGCTTGGTTATGTGAATCGCTTAGATGTTTGGGTTCCAAGCAAAGAAAACCTTTTTGACCGTATTTCCACATGCGATTCTCTACTTAAACGTAATGAAAAAGTTCCGTCTTTAAAACAAATTGTGACAGGTGGCGAAAAGTGGATACTGTACAATAACGTGGAACGGAAGAGATCATGGGGCAAGTGAAATGAACCACCACCAACCACACCAAAGGCCAGTCTTCATCCAAAGAAGGTGATGTTGTGTGTATGGTGAAATTGGGAGTCCTCTAATTTGGGCTTCTTCCGGAAAACCAAACAATTCCAACAAGTACTGCTCCTAATTAGACCAACTGAAAGCAGCAGTCGATGAAAAGCATCTGGAGTTAGTCAACAGAAAACTCATAATCTTCCATCAGGATAACGCAAGACTGTGTGTTTCTTTGATGACCAGGCAAAAACTGTTACTGCTTGGCTGGGAAGTTCTGATTCATCCATCTTATTCACCAGACATTGATTGCACTTTCAGATTTCCATTTATTTCGGTCTTTACAAAATCCTCTTAATGGAAAAAATTTCAATTCTCTGGAAGACTGTAAAAGGCACCTGGAACAGTTCTTTGCTCAAAAAGATAAAAAGTTTTGGGAAGATGGAATTATGAAGTTACCTGAAAACTGGCAGAAGGTAGTGGAACAAAACAGTGAATACGTTGTTCCATAAAGTTCTTGGTGGAAATGAACAATGCGTCTTTTATTTTTACTTAAAACCTGAAGGAACTTTTTGGCCAACCCAGTAAGTCAGAAACCTGTAAAATTGAGAAAGTCAGTTATTCAGGATAGCATAACCTGATTTAAAACAAAAAAGGAACATCTCTTTTGTTGCTTCATTTCTTTGTCCTTTAGTTTCTAAGTTCCCTGAGGTGGCCATCTTTTTTATCCCCAGGGCCTATCAGGATGTCTAACATGTTTTGTGAGCTCATAAAATGTCGATTAAAGTGAATGAACTTGACCATGGTGACCTATACACCAGGAAGAATTGGCCTAGATAATATGACCACTTACTCTAATCACTTCTTTCTTCGTGAGTTAATTGGTATCCTGGTATAAATCCACCTCTTATTAATACTTAGTAAGCCAGTCTTCTGAAGTCTGCTCATGGGAGTACACCAAGATAAACTTCTGGCTGGAATAATCAGTAATCAGTGTTTTGTTTTTTCTTTAAGCTCCTGAATGTTGTTTTTTCTACTGTGCTGTAGAAAACTGCGGGTTCCATATCCATGGATACAGAGGGCCTACCGTACTACACCATTTTATAGTATAAGGGACTTGAGCATCCATGTTTATCGAGGAACCATTGTATAGACTAGCATGGAGTTTGGCTGTCTCTTTCAGGGATACTAGATTGCCGTGCCCTAGTTAATGTGAACTGCCACTTCGTGGTAAGCACTAATTTTGGAGAATTAAGAGTTGAGTGAGATTTAAAATTGCATGGTTTTCTCTGGCTACGTTTACTTCTCCCACATTATACCAGACACCAGATTTGAATGGATGTACACGAGAAGACTACTATTAGGAGATGATACACTGAGAATTCTAATAAAGTATTACTCGTAACTCCAGTATGTAATACATATAAAAGAAAAAACTAAGCTTTTTTCATAAAAAAACAAAAACAATATAATACCTAGTTCCTGGCTTGTTGTATTTGAAGAAATAATGTATATAAGATTATCAAAGTACAATGATTTTTCTCCTTCCCTTTGTTCCTCCAAACCTATTGCTATTTCATTCCTGGTTTCCAGCTCTCTTTTGATTGTTTCCATTTTAGATGTCTAATTATATTTTAAAGCATGTAATTCAGAAAGATTGTGTATTACAAAAAACAAGATTTATTCTTAATTTATAAAGTACAGCATTGAGAGTATTGTGTGGATAAAAAGGGAAGCAAATGCTTAATATTCAAAAAGAATCATAAAGAATACTGTCTATAAAATTTTTATTTTAAAGGCTTCTTCTTAAATGTAACATTTATACATTTTTGTAATACTTTAAAAAGGAGGAAAAGAATTTATAACTTCTTAATGCTTGTTTTCTTTAAACATCTGTATGCCAGGAAAGTACAAGCCTCTTTTAGCTTTTTGTTACCTGTATTACTTGGGGGTACTTTTCCCAAACTGCTTAATGAGTGGTAATTGAGTTGCATCCTTCTGAGTGCTTTTTGAAATTGAATTCTCTGAAGATAATTTTTGTTTAACTTCTCCTTTTATTGATCCCAAAATGTGGCGTAGAATCTCCTTTTCCACTCTTTTTCTTCAGTCTCCTTTTCTACAGTCAGCTCTTTTCATTCAAAGCCAGATTACATACCTTTCTACTCTGTGCCATAGTCATTTTCCCCTTTTCTGAACTTGAGGTCCAAGCCTCACCCCCTCTGGCACTTACTAAGTACCCCAGGGTAAGCATGGTTTCCCCTGTCTACTGGAATTAATCCCCCCTTTTCCCCCCGCTTTCCCCCAGGCTAGATCTCTGCCTCTTGTGTCCTTTTCTGTGCAGCATGGGTGACATTTCAGTGGAAAAAATGACTGACTGAGGTTGCCTCACCTCCCTGCTTCACTCCTACAAGACAGTCATCTGTCTAAGCCTCTCACTTGGTAGAGCTAGAAATTCAGCTGGAGGCAGGGGGTGGGGGGGAAGAAGGAGTGTGAATCACAGTGATCACATGACTGACTTCTCCTCCAAGCCTGAATAAGCATTGGCCAGGACAGTAGTCTTTCTTCCTGACTAGCATGTGCAGGTAGAGCAGAGGTTGGACCTATATCTTCTGGCCTGTGTCCAGTCTGCTTCGGTGAGTATCCTTATCTCTTCTTTAGTTTGATTTTAACACTTCTTTTTGTCAATCATTCACTAATGCTGTCTTTTGGCTTTCTGTAAACCTCAGTTTCCTGAACCTATTAGATTTCTCTCAGAACTTTTCAAGCTTCATTCGGGTTCTAGCAGTGTCATCTAAATAATCCGATCATTTATGAGAAAGCGGTGAAGTTACTGCCTGTGGCAAGAATTGTGCAGTCAAAAGTTTACCTTATCCATGCTGCAGTTTATCACAATCTTTTCTGCGCCTTCAAGGCTCATTCTGTAAATGTTCATCTCTGAATTGAGGCCCAGTGCTGTAGAACTGTATCATTTCTAATTCTGACAAAGATATAACTTCTTACCATCTCCTCAGAAACATGTGTGACCATGCTGGTAGCCCCAGCATTGATCAATATGATAATTTGAAGTCAAACCTGTAAACAAATGAGCTGGTTGTCGAATTATACCATTTTAAAATCTCTCTCCCCCCTACACTCCCTTATAATTACCATTCACACACATAATAGAACATGGTCACACGTGGGTTGTCAGATACCTGTTAGGAAAATTCATAATCATTTTGAGAAGATACACAGTACTCAGAAATTCCATTGATTTCTTGGGAAATTTCTAGCCCTAGGAGGTGTGGGGTTGATCTTGGAGGTGATCTGAGCAGAGAAGGCAGCTGCCTGAGTGGATTGTCCCTAAATAATACTGACATAAAGGCCTGGTAAAGAGCCTTGGAAGCTATAGAATACAGGGCTTTTGTCTTTTTCAACTAATTGAGATCAGTTGTTGATAGCTATCCAGAATGCTGCTCTGTTAAAAAGGAATGTCAGGTCCTGCCTGCCTTAGCTTGCTATGATGGATTAGTGGCGAATTACTCTGCAGTGGGAAGGGAAAATGGCTGTATTCCCCGCCATGTATCTGCCATCCCTGAGTCCAGTCTTCACTTTACAGACAAGAAGACCAACACCTAGAGAAATAACAGTGTGGCTGAACTTTTAGTGCACAATCTTGGTTTCTAATGCTTTTTAAAAATCATTTTCTCAGTTGTTGATAGCTATCCAGAATGCTGCTCTGTTAAAAAGGAATGTCAGGTCCTGCCTGCCTTAGCTTGCTATGATGGATTAGTGGCGAATTACTCTGCAGTGGGAAGGGAAAATGGCTGTATTCCCCGCCATGTATCTGCCATCCCTGAGTCCAGTCTTCACTTTACATACAAGAAGACCAACACCTAGAGAAATAACAGAGTGTGGCTGAACTTTTAGTGCACAATTTTGGTTTCTAATGCTTTTTAAAAATCATTTTCTTTAATATGACTTTTAAAAATTTGACATATAGGTAATTTACAGTGTTTCAGCTATACAGCAAAGTGATTCAGTTATATATATGTATATACACGTATATATACACACATATGTATTCTTTTTCAGATTCTTTTCCATTATAGGTTATTACAAGATATTGAATATAGTTCCCTGTGCTGTACAGTAGGTCCTTGTTGTTTATCTATTTTTATATACAGTTGTGTGTATCTGTTAATCCCAAATCCCTAATTTATCCTTACCCCCCTTTCCCCTTTGGTACCCATAAGTTTGTTTTCTCTGTCTGTCTCTTTCTGTTCTGTAAATAAGTTCCTTTGTATCATTTTTTTAGATTCCACATATTAAGTGATATCATGTAATACTTGTCTTTCTCTGTTTACCCTACTTCACATAGTATGACAGTCTCCAGGTCCATCCATGTTGCTGCAAGTAGCATTATTTCATTCTTTTTTATGGCTAAGTAATATTCCATTGTATATATATGTACCACATCTTCTTTATCCATTCATCTGCAGATGAACATTTAGGTTGTTTCTGTGTCTTGGCTATTGTGAATAATGTTGCTCTGAACATTAGGGTGCATATATTTTTTTGGATTAGAGTTTTCATCTTTTCTGGATATATGCTCAGGAGTGGGAATCCTGGGTCATATGGTAGCTCTGTTTTTAGTTGTTGTTTTTTTTTTCTGTATGCAGGCCTCTCATTGTTGTGGCCTCTCCCATTGCGGAGCACAGGCTCCGGAGGCACAGGCTCAGCGGCCATGGCTCACGGGCCCAGCCACTCCGCAGCATGTGGGATCTTCCCAGACCGGGGCACGAACCCGTGTCCCCTGCATCAGCAGGCGGACTCTCAACCACTGCGCCACCAGGGAAGCACTGTTTTTAGTTTTTTAAGGAACCTCCATGCTGCTCTCCATAGTGGTTGTACCATCTTACATTCCCACCAACAGTGTAGGAGGGTTCCCTTTTCTCCACACCCTCTCCAGCATTTATTGTTTGTAGCTTTTTTTTTTTTTTTTTTTTGTGGTATGCGGGCCTCCCTCTGCTGCGGCCTCTCCCGTTGCGGAGCACAGGCTCCGGACGCGCAGGCCCAGCGACGCGCAACCACTGCGCCACCAGGGAAGCCCCTGTTTGTAGCTTTTTAAATGATGGCCATTCTGACTGATGTGAGGTGATACCTCATTGTAGTTTTGATTTGTATTTCTCTAATAATTATGATGTCGAGCAGCTTTTGATGTGCCTGTTGGCTCCAATACCTTTTTCTAAGGTGTTTCTCGCTAAACCAGATAAGGCAGACTGTATGTGTTTTTCTTTCTTGAGAGATTTTAAAAATTCTTATGTGAAAGATATATAGTGATATCAAAAATATATACTCGTGCAATAGGTTGTTACATACACATTAAAATGCAACAGAATGGGGCTTCCCTGGTGGCGCAGTGGTTGAGAATCCGCCTGCTGATGCAGGGGACACGGGTTCGTGCCCCGGTCCGGGAAGATCCCACATGCCGCGGAGTGGCTGGGCCTGTGAGCCGTGGCCACTGAGCCTGTGTGTCCGGAGCCTGTGCTCGTGCTCTGCAACGGGAGAGGCCACAACAGTGAGAGGCCCGCGTACCAAAAAAAAAAAAAAAAAAAGCAACAGAATGATAACAACTATTGGTTATTTTGCCCATCTCGTGATTTAGTTCTCTAAAACCTGATCACACTTGAAAGTACAGACAGAAGGTTTTGACTTTACAGAGGTGGGAACATGACCCAAACTGTGTTGACTTTGGGAACTACTTTACTGAACATTTTAAAACTTAATTATGCATGTTAATGCAGTATGAGAAACACAGTATGTCCCTTGCAGGAATGATACTATTAGTTCCCTGGAGAGGAGTTATAATTTATACAGTTATTTTTAGCATAATTTTGTGTACCAGTAAATGGTTATATAGTTCTACTTTTTAAAAGTTAGGCTTATTAAGGTATAGTTCACACACAGTAAAACCTCTTTAGGCATACAGTTCTGGCAAATTTACACAGTGTATAACACTTCCACACTCAAGATACAGAACACAGCCATCACCCCCAAAAGTTCCCTTGTGTCCCTTTGCCTGGCAACCACTGGTTAAATAATTTTGCCTTTCCAGAAAGTCACATAAATGGAGTCATACAATATATAGCCTTTCGAATCTTTTATTTTTCTCAGTGTAATGTTTTTGGGATTTATTCAAGTTGTTGCATGTATCTGTAGTTTGTTCCCTTTTATTGCTGATTATTCCACTGGATAAATGTCCCACAGTTTATCCATTTGTTAGTTGGTAGACATTAGGACCTTTGCAGTTTTGGATTATGAGTAAAAGTACCATAAATATTTACATACAGATCTGCGAATACTTGTTTTGGTCTTGGGTAAATACCCAGGAATGGGATTGCTTAGTTGTGTGGAGTGTTAACTTATAAACTGCCAATGTGTTTTCCAAAATGGATGTGTCATTTTTTATTCTTACTGGCAATGTATGAGAGGTCCTGTTGTTTTTCACCCTGCCAGCACTTGGTATTGTCAGTCTTCTTAATTTTACTTATTAAAATCTCATTACAGGGAATTCCCTGGCAGTCCAGTGGTTAGGACTTGGCACTTTCACTGCACGGGCCCAGGTTCAATCCCTGGTCGGGGAACCAAGATCCCGAGCAAGCCGAATGGTGTGGCCAAAAAAAAAAAAAAATTTCGTTACAGTTTTAATTTGCATTTCTCTGATGAGGAATGATATTGGGCATTTTTTCAAGTGCTCATATGCCATCTGTATTATCTTCTTTGGTGAAGTATCTGTTCAAATTTTTGTCTATTTTTAAATTGAATTATTTGTCATCTGAGTTTTCAGCGCCAAGTTCTTCATCAGATTTATGTTTTACAGATATGTTTTCCCAGTCTATTGCTTGTCTTTTTCCTCAGGAGTAGAGACTTCTGATATTCAAAATTTTGTACCTTTATTCTTTTAGTTATGACATTAACACAAGACTATTATAATAAATTTAAAAATATTAAAGCATCTCTTTCCCATCTGATCTACCCACTTAAGTATTTAAGCATACTGGTAATCTAGTGAAAGAAAATTTTACTGTAATATGCAAAGTACAATTTCTGCTTTAAGAAATATATTTTGAAAGTTTCTTTTGTACTTTCAGACTAAAATTTCTCTTCATGTTCAAGAGGATAATTAAGAGGAAAAAAAAAAAGAATTCCCTGTTGAAATACTTCATTTTAACCTGTTTTGCTCTTCTTTTATTCTAGTGTTATCCAAGATAAATTCTGTGGGATTATAAACATCTCAGTGGAGGGCCTACATGATGTCATGACAGAAGATCCTGAAACGGGAACTTATAAAGAGTAGGTGGATCATTTAATTAATTGCACTTGGACTTGGGGAGTAATTAATTGTATCCTGCATTATTTTTGTTTACCATAACCATATAAGCATGGTATGGCAACTTTTAAATTTTGTCCTTATAAAAGAAAAATATTTTTGTTACTTTGCTTATAATATTGTTTGATCTTCAGATAAGCTTAGTTTTGTTATAGTGAAATTCTCAATTGGACTTCTTTGGTCTAATCATCATTTTATGATTTGACATTAGGTTTAAAAAAAATTCCAAGTGTATTTTAACATATAAATTCCTCTTTTAAGATATCTTGAATAGTATGTTCTTTTTTTCCACTAACAATGTTCCCCTGCCCTTCAGGAGAGTTATGGAGCAAGGGGAATGGATTAGCATCCTATATTTGTATTTGACTGGTTGAAGCATCACTGGCACCTTTAAGATATTAGAGGGTCATATGGTACTTGACTAGTTCCAAAAGAGAGTAGTTAAAATTACAGTTGATTATTGAGCAACGTGGGGGTTAGGGACGCCAACCCTCTGCACAGTTGAAACTCCACGTATAACTTTACAGTTGACCGTCTCTGTATCTGCGATTCCACATTTATGGATTCAACCAACCACAGATTGTGTAGTACTGTAATATGTGTAGTACTGTAATACGAATTTATTGAAAAAATCTACACATGTTCAAATCCGTGTTGCTCAAAGGTCAACTGTGTATTCTTCGGGAGATTAGTTAAAATTATGTTATCAGGAATGCTGATAATCTCACATTTATATAACTATTAATGTGAAAAAAAATTTTTTATCACTATATCCTGTTATTTATAATAGTAGAATTATCATATCTTTCTTAATATTGCTATTAATTTAAGGCATGTTTCATATAATGATAAGCAAGGCTTCATGAGATTCCATACTGCTTGACTTCTCCTCAGTAATGTACTTAGCCCATTTTCCTTGCTTTTTTATAAAATCATCTATAGCAAATAGGAAAGATTGCCATTCGAATCATACTTTGTTGAAAAATATGGAAAGTAGATATATGTAGTTGAATCTTATTAAACAGGTATAAACAAAATGTTTCTGGCGTGTAATTTAGCTTTCAGGAACATAGGAGTTCAGACGAAGTGGAAACCTCAAACTTTTGTGATTACAAACCCAAAATAACAAGCCATTTTATGTGTGTAGGCAATTTTTAAAAAGTTAATGTAGGGGGCTTCCCTGGTGGCGCAGTGGTTGAGAATCCGCCTGCCGATGCAGGGGATACAGGTTCGTGCCCCGGTCCGGGAAGATCCCACATGCCGCAGGGGCGGCTGGGCCCGTGAGCCATGGCCGCTGGGCCTGCGCGTCCGGAGCCTGTGCTCCGCAACGGGAGAGGCCACAGCGGTGAGAGGCCCGCGTACCACACACACACACACACAAAAAAGTTAATGTAGGGATTATGGCACATGACTTTAAATATTGTGTTTACATACATAATATGTGACAAAGTTTGCAACTGTTTGTGAAATATTTAGGATATATTCAAATGTTCCCTGTCTTCTTTGGAGTATATAATTTAGTTAGGGGGAGGGCGTGTCTAATAATAGCACCATGAAAACACTAGTAATGTGTAAAGACAACGATATATGTTTTGAACAATGCACACAAAACAGTAGAATTCCAGATTGTGCTTTAATAGAATGTCAGAGAAAGAAAAGGCATAGTGTGTTAACTGGAAGCGCTGAGAGTCAGGAAGTTGTTAGAAATAAAGTTTAGAAATTATCTAGTGTAGTTTCATTATTTAAAAGATAGGTTACAGAAGCTCAGAAAAGTACAGTGATGCAGCAAATTCGTGGAAGAGTCAAGACTGGAACCAAGGTCTTTTGGCTCTATATGCCACACTCAGCCATGAGGGAAGTTTTGGTTTGTAAAAGGAAAATTTTGGATATAAGCACAACAAACTGACTGGGAGACCATTATCTGGTCTCCCAGATCTGGGAGGTGCATATATCTGTTTGAATTAGTGTTTTTCTTCAGATAAATACCCAAAAGTGGAATTGCTGCTTTATGTAGTAGTCCTGTTTTTGATTTTTGGAGGAGCCGCCATACTATTTTCCATAGTGGTTGCAGCAATTTATATTTCTACCAATAATGCACAAGGGTTCCCTTTTCTCCATAATCCTTGCCAACATTTGTTATTTCTTGTCTTTTTGAGGATAACCATTCTAACAGGTGTGAGGTGATATCTCATTGTGGTTTTGATTTCCATCTCCCTAATGATTGGTGATGTTGAGATCTTTCCTATGTCTGTTGGCCGTCTGTATGTCTTATTTGGAAGAATGTCTGTGCAGATTCTCTGCCTGTTTTTTTAATCAGATTGTTTGATTTTTTTGGTATTGAAGTAGTTGTTTATGTATTTTGGATATTAACCCCTTATCAAATACATGATTTACAAATATTTTCTCTCATTCAGTTAGTTGCCTTTTCATTTTTTTGAATGATTTCCTTTTGGTTTGATGTAGTCCCACTTGTTTGTTTTTGTTGCCTTTGCTTTTGGAGCAGATCCAAAAAAATCATCACCGAGACCAATGTCAAGGAGCTAACCACTTATGTTTTCTTCTAGGAGTTTTATTGTTTCAGGTCTTAGGTTCAAGTCTTTGGTTCATTTTGAGTTAATTTTTGTGTATGGTGTATGGTCTAGTTTCATCTTTTTTGCGTGAGTTTCTTTATATATTTGTATTTTAGTTAGTAGAGTTCTTATTTTATTAAACCAGGAAAATATATTAATGACACCTGTAATTTGCTTTCTGCTTGTCTTTGGTTAGAGTGGCTTCCCTTTTTTTCCTTAAATTATACATTGTTTTTAGGCACAAAGGGAGATGAGATTGACAACCTATTGCAAAATTTGGGAAGTAATAAGGAAGAAAGGATTTAGCCAGCATTTCAGGAAGCTTAGAGGCACTAAAATTTATTTTAAAAAGACTCATAAATTGTGTTTTTTATAGTTAGAGAGTATAAAACATATCAGCCATCAAGGATATAGCTTTTTTTTTAAACAAAAATAAAATTTAAGCTTATATAAGCATTTTTCTCCCTTCACTTGATGCATTAACCCACCAGATAGCTCTTCAGAATGGAACAGAGGATATCAGAAGAAGCCTTGTTTCCTTGACTCTAAATTATCCCCTGTATATTATCCTAACTTATGTTGGTCTCAGTGACCTCCTTGGCGTCTCTTTCTCTCCAGTTTTACCCTTCTGACCCATTCTGCTCCATGTCTTAAAATTAAAGGCCCAGTTTCTTATAAAGTTGATGGGGCAGTATTCTTTGCTGATCCTCAGTTTACATTATTAGCCTTGTCTCTTCCTCCCTAGATTCTTCCTTCTTCCCCAAATGTGCCATTTCCTTTTGTATACATGGCTTGACTCAACATTTCTTCTTCTTGGCATGTCACACCCTTAGCTTTGCCCTTCCTTGCAAATACCTACCTCTAAGATTCCTTCCCATACTCTCAGGAAAAATTCATCACATCCTTCTCTGTTCCTTTGTGGCACTTTGTCTATACTGCTAATGTACAACCTTTAGTTAGTTGCTTGTTTTCAGTCTAGAGGATTTGAGGCAGAAAAGCTCGTGCTCATTATGACTGAAAACTATTAACACAGGATTGAAGGAATTTAAACAAGGTTGAATGGCAAAACATGTGGCATCTAGATGTAAAACAGCGCTGATCTTGCTAACCACCAGGGCAAAGAGAAACATTAGGAATTACCTAGTTCCTATTTTCATGTAGAGGGAAGTAGGTGTATCAAGAGAGGGAGACTGTTTCTTGGCCTGAGCCCAGACATGAATTTTTGATAAGATATTTATATAAAGGACTATAAAAGGATTTTCAGCTGCAAGTAAGAGAAACCCTGAGTCAGCTGTCTTTAACAACAAAAAAATTTGTTATCCCTTACAACAAAACAACTGCAGGTAAGAGGCTCTAGGATTAGCTACTTGTGACCTCACAATATCTTTAAAGACCAGGTTCTTTCTACTCCATCCCCTCAACACATTAACTTCATATGCAGGCTACTTTCTCTAATCGTCAGAAAGTACTTCTAGGCATTGCAGTTCATGATAATGCCAGTGTCAGCCAAGTAATCTTCTTTTCCTTATTTTTTTTTAACATCATAGGACACTTTTCTAGAAGGCATTTCATCAGACTTCCCTTCATGTCTAATTGGCTAGAATTTCTTAAACATGCTTCTGTTGAAAGCAGTCATTAACTAAGGGAATAGGATTGCCATGATTGTTTACTGAGCCACTGGCACCTGGGGCTCATCACCTTTTTCTGAAGCATATGGTGACATGGAAGAGGAGGATAACCGACAAGTTCAGGGCTCTGTTAGGAAGGAGGGCGATTATGTAGGCAACCTAAGTGTCCACTGCAGAGACCAATGGAATAATGTCAGTTCTAGTTTTATTATAACCTTAAGAAGTGGGTTTGTATAGATTAAATGAAAGGTGTACCTTTAAACCAGAAATAATTTAAAAGATTTCATGTTGCATGCTAACACTGTTGGTTGTGTTTGGCTGGTTGGAGTTTCTTGTTGGGAAAGATTCCGAGTTAGCAACTAGAGTGCCTAGATGTATTCAGTGGATGAGAGTAGGATGTGAGGGGTGGCTGCCTATGCTCACATGTTAATTGTCCCTATTTTAAACTGTTGTTATTATTATTTTATTACTGTTACTACATTCACAGCGCACACATTTTAGCTTACTAGAATTCTATTAATTCTCACCATGCTTTTTATGTAAAACATGATTCCCTATCTTTAATCTTTGTCAACAAAATGAGATTTGACATCTATTTATGTATGTATGTATGTATGTATTTATGGCTTTTGTCGGGTCTTAGTTGCGGCACAGGAGCACTTCATTGCAGCACGTGGGCTCCTCTCTCGTTGTGGTGCCTGAGCACGCAGCTGAGTAGTTGTGCAGGGGCTCTCTAGTTGTGGCGCACGGGCACTCGGGCTTAGTTGCCCCGTGGCAGGTTGGATCTTCGTTCCCCGACCAGGGATCGAACCCGCCTCCCCTGCCTTGGAAGGCAGGTTCTTAACCATTGGACCACCAGGGAAGTCCCCAAGATTTGACTTTTAATTGGAGATTTTCTTGCAGTAGAGAATTTCAGCTTTGGGCTTTCCAATTCAATTTTTTTTGTTGTTTTTTTTCCACTTTCTACCTTTCAGAGACCCAAATGAATGCAATTTGCAGAATTGCAAAGTAAAAATATCCTGCTGTCTGGGGAAAAAATGTGTATATTTATATCCAGATTATACTTTATTATTAGTGTGATAAATCTTTTAACTTAGGGAAGGGAGAACAGAGAGTTTTTTACTATACAAGTAAGTTGACAGATTTTGGAATGTAGTGAAGGGATTTGATGCAGTACAAAGCATACTTCCATGGAGATCCAGATCTATTGCAGTTAAAATTCAGGTCTGCAGCAGACTTAAAATAGCTTAAGTGAAGGAACTCCATCTTATTATTCAGTTCTAAAATACAAACTGAGATCTAGACTTTTTCTAAACATTTTACTTTATTAAATACCTTTTGGGTTGAGATAATTTTCCAACTTTGTGCCAGAGTTCCTTGGCCAGCTAGTTGTGCTGTATCATTTTATAGTTGACCTTGAACAACTCGGGGATTGGGGTACCCACCCTGTTTGAATTTGAAAACCCAAGTATACCTTATAGTTGGCCATCATACCCACAGTTCCTCTGGTTCCACGTCCTTGGAGTCAACCAACGAGGGATCGTGTAGTACTGTAGTATTTACTGTAGAAAAAAATCTGCGTATAACTGGACCCCTGCAGTTCAAACCCATGTTTTTGAAGTGTCAACTGTATATCATGGTGGACGAAAGCATTGCAGTTCCAAGAGGTTAAAGCCATGAAGTGAGTTGGAGATTGAGCTCTTGCTGTTTTTCAGGGCTTCTGATTTCCAGTTTAAGGTTCTTACTATTTGATCCCACCAGGTGTACTGACTCATCAGAGACAGTTGTTCCAAAAATTATTTTTTTAATGGTGGGGGATTAAGGATAAAAGGACATTCATGTCCCCTGCAAGAGTGAGCCTGATCAGGTTTCTGGTGTCACCGATTGTCTTTAACCCTGAATCAAAAGTTATTTACACGGCTGAGTCAGGAAGTGTCCTTCTCCTGTATTTGCCACAAAATATAAGAGAAACCAAGCTTTCTTTGCCACAGTTTATTGGTTAAGAACCTATGACTCTGATAAATTACTGAATTCTATTCTAAATTAGGAACAGTGACATTTGTTCTATCAACTTGATTCACTAGACAATATTCATATCTTGTCTCCTTGGAACCAATGTTGACTGAATAGGAAGCTATATTTCTATTATCTCTGCTAATGGTGAAGAGCAGTAGTGCAGATAATCAAAATAAAATGATTTATAACTGTCCTTCTGGTACAAATGCTATCAGGGACAGGTTCCTCATAACATAGCAATGTAATTTGGAGCACAAAGTAGATTTGTTATGTAATTAATAGTGTTTTAATGATGTTACTATTTAAATTACTGTTACTGTTATGAAACATAAATAATTAGACATTTGAAGATTAGTGGAAAAAGAAGTATTAATTTTAAGTGTTTGTAAGTATCATTTTTTAGAAAGATATAAAAGGTATACCTTGCTTTGTCAAGTGATTTATGGTTCAAAAGTTGCCTATAAATAAATTTCTTAAAATTTATTACCTAAATACTGAAGCAAAATGCTCTAAATTTTTTTTGGTGTGACCCTTTTAAAAGTGAGATATCTTTTCATAATTAAACTTTTAAACTATACATCTAATTTATCTAGCTATTCCTCACATATTGGTACATAGAAGCATTATTATCAGTATTTTGAGGTTTGTTTTTAGTATATTATAGACTTTTTTATTTATTTAAATCATTTTTTTAAAAACTGCAGCTGTATGTTAATGTCTCATCTTGAAGAACCAAAAGTAACAGAAGATGAAGAGCCACCCACAGAACAGGATAAGAGGAAAAAGATGGTAAGTTACAAAAGTAGCTTCTAAAATCTGGGAAAACCATATATTGTCATTATATTCTGGAGGTTTCAAAATATGTGGTGGTCCATTCTTCCTTCCTTCCTTCCTTCTATCCATCCATCCATCCATCCATTCGCCTGACCCTGTTGCAGAATTAATGTAACATAACTGAGTTTTGAAATTTGGGGTATACTCCTAAAACAGATAAATTGCATTCATAGTACAGGAAGTTGAGTTTAACTTTTGATCTGAAATAATTGTTTCTTGTCTTAGCAGAGGGTTTACTCCTTTACTTACAGGAACCATGTGACCCTCAAACCTTATTTAAATTGTAATGCTAATTCTTCTGTTTGAGATTTATTGAAATTTCTTTATTCCCTGTTTCATGGATCTTATAATGATTTTTTTCTGAAATACATTACAAGCCTTTATAAGAATGCCTTTAAATTAACTGCTAAATTGTTTTGAAAACCATAATTCTCACTACAGGAGTCTGATAAGAAAAAAGAACAAAAAATAGGAAACATCTAAAATATCTTATCTCTAAAATTATTTATAATCATAAATTTTTAAATACTTTGACATGTGAATATAAAATAGCTACATAAATAAACTTTTTCTCCTTTTTCTCTTGGAATCTGCTCTAGTCTCCCGACCTCACCAGTTATTAACTTCATTGTACTTTCTGTCCTCATTCGCAATTGAGAACAACACTTCTCTACCTCAAAAATAGAATAAATAAATTAATATATAAAATGGTCATGAGATAATGCTGAACACCTAATAATTACTTTGTAAGTGTTGGCTAACATTAGTCTACTCATAATATTCACTCCTTGAATTATCCCACATTAATCCTCAAGGTCTTCATCCTAGGTGTATAGCTAATACTGCACGGCTCTGACAGCCTTCTTTTAAACTGTGTTTGAGTTTAATCCATTTTACTTTGTTTCTATGCTAGATGTCATTTCCCTAGCACTAGTGTAGAGGAAAGGACAATATCCAAGAGTTCATAAAACCTGAATTCTAGTCCTGTTTGTGTTGTTAATTATGACCTTGAGGAAGTCACCTTGTCTCTTGAGAATCATTTCCTCATCTGAGAAATGAGGGGGAAATTGGATTAGCAAATTCCAAGGCCTATGAGCTAAAAAATTATTTGATTTTTTTTTTAAAGCTCTTAATACCATTCCTTTCTTTCCCCACTATCTGTGTCCTAGTGAAGTTTTCAATTGTGAATATACCTCTGGAAATATTTCTCCCATGAAATGAGACTGCTAAGCAGTATCCTAAATACATGGAAAATGTATGTTCTTCACTTAGAATAATGATAACCTTTTGATAGAACATAACAATTTGTCTTTCCCCCTCTTTCACCTCTACATTTTTAAGCCTTGAATATATCATTGGTGTTATAGAAAAATACGGTAACATTTTTCTTAATAATGTTCTGAACTTATAAATGAATAATAGGTATTCTGCTTCCTTTCAGATCAGCTTTTTGTACACTTTAGTAACACGGTTAGTCTGCTAGATCTGCCCTTTGCAAATTGATCTACCCAGGTCTGTTCTTCATTACATATAGAATCCTTAGTAACATCATAGAGTAGTAATTTTAATTCTCACTTTATTTTGAAGGTAAGTGCAGTACTATCTCAGAGAGCAGTGTAAGAACATAATTTTCGAAATAACCCTTAAAGTTCTTTGATTCAGTTTTGTGATCCTAAATTTTATTTGAGAACTCATTATTTTATCATTATTCTATTTTAGGTAGTATTGATTTATAGAACAACTTTTATTTTTTAAAGTGGCTGATTTTATTTGAAATTAGTCGTCACAGTAGCTGTTTGATGTAGATTTATATTGTCATCTCTATTAAGATTTCCAGTGCCTTAGCCATAAGGCTTTTAGTCTTATGCTGATAAATACCACAGTGTTTATGATTAATGCTGAGATTATGTATCTTAGCCTTGAATAAATATAATTATGAATACAGTGCCAATTTTTCAGTAACTTTTCAGTAACAAAATTAGTTTCACTGTATCTTCAGGGTTACAAGAATAAATTATGTACTTTCTTTCTGTAATTATATCATCATTCTTGTACTGTGATGTCTTTAACATTAGAAATTTTTTGAGAATTATCTAAATGTGTCTTGGTTGTAGTTTCAAAGGGAAGTGTTTGCTGGTAGATGATTATGAATTATTATTCAAAAGAAAAACCAATCTAGCATCAAAGAGTTTTTTCATTTTAAAATGAAATTTTTTATTTACTCGGAAGAAAAAGTGTAGCTGCTTGATTCCAAGATTACATAGTTGAAAGTCTGATTTACTGACTGTCATTGTTGTCTTAAAGTAGTCCCTAAAATGTGGCGTCTTCATTTCAGTAGCTGCTTTGGTAGAGTGAAGCAGCAGTGATTATAATTCAGAAAGGTGGATGATTAGTAATATATCAAATGTGACAAATGATTTTCCATAAGTTTATGAGAATTCTCTATATTTCATCTTAAATAAGGATGAAATTTCTGTTCAGGAAAGCTATTAAGCTGTCCAGACTTTTGATTGTGTGCTTTTTTATCCAGCTCTTCTCTGTTCTATCTATTTGGGGGGAACTAATTCTGAGAAGATTGAATGTGGCTTAAGCGTTTCACTTCATTTCTAAGTTTCCTCTCAGTCCAGTATACTACAGTGGTAGAATGGTAATTTTATGACCTCATCTATAAAGAATTTAGCTAATACCTTAACATTTTAAGTTCCTTATAATTTCTTTTTTTGTGAAATGTGACATACTAGGCATTTATACGTTGAAACTTCTCAAATTTAAGTTTTTGAGCATATTAATGCTTTCTGGCAACGTTTTGGTACCTGCTAAAACATTATTAATGAAACATTTGATATAATAAATAAAGCTGTGTTGATCATGCTTTCCTGTTAAAGTTTAAGCCCTAGAAATATTTTGATAATCTGTTTCTGTAAATAATAATCTAGTTTTATACATACTTAAGAGATGCTTTAATTGATAATGGGGTATAAATAAGTTGAACATTATTAAAACTACACTGGCTTCTCACTGACTTGTGCTAGTAGAAGCAGTAGCACAAATAAAGGTCTGTCTAAACATCATTCATATGGTCTTCTGCTTTTGCTGTAGCACAGCTAAGCAAATTGATGATATGTTAGGTTGGGTTGCATTTTATTTGATAAATTCATGACCAGATCAGATCCTAAGTCCTGTGGCAAATATAATAAGGCCTGAGCATGCCTTGCATTTTGCCTTCGAGTGAGTATTGTCTCCTGTGCTACTATTGCCAAATACAGCGCTGGATCAGGGAGGGACAAGTGCTGCATTGTGGGAGTGGAACTTGTCTGAAAATCATCGCCTACAGGTACCTGATATTTCTCTTTCTGAGAGCAGATAGACAACTTCTTCCTCCACTTCTGCCTCTGTTTCCCTCCCTCTTCTCCCTCTCCCTTCAGCTTCCTTCCTTCTCATCAACTCTCCCAGGAAACTTATTTGCCTAACTATGAAATACAGCAGTTTTCCTCAGACTTTTACTTACATTTGGAATATAGAATACATTGTTGGAGGGAAAGTTACCTTATTATCAGTTACAAATATTCCACAATGTTGTTTTGTAAATTTTTAGTTCAAATATAATGTCAGCAGGGTGCACTATAGTGGTGGTTTGGGGTGGGACATTGTAAACTCTCCCTGAACAGGTTTTTTTTTTTTTAGGTTGTTACATAATATTTATTTATTTATTTAAAAAATATCTTTATTGGAGTATAATTGCTTTACAATGGTGTCTTAGTTTCTGCTTTATAACAAAGTGAATCAGCTATACATATACATATATCCCCATATCCCCTCCCTCTTGTGTCTCCCTCCCACCCTCCACATTCCACCCCTCTGGGTGGTCACAAAGGACTGAGCTGATCTCCCTGTGCTATGTGGCTGCTTCCCACTAGCTATCTATTTTACATTTGGTAGTATATATAAGTCCATGCCACTCTCTCACTTCATCCCAGCTTACCCTTCCCCCTCCCCGTGTTGTCCTCAAGTCCATTCTCTATGTCTGCGTCTTTATTCCTGTCCTGCCCCTAGGCCTGAACAGTTTTGATCACTGAGAACCAGTAAGATTATTCTTTTGCCTGTTCCCATTTACCTCTAAAAAACTCAGCAGAACTAGTAGAAAGACAAAATTGTATTTGTCACTAATAAGGTACTGTCTTCTTAATTCAATATCAGTATTTTGAAATGCATGTTAAAAAGACATTTTTAGGGCTTCCCTGGTGGCGCGGTGGTTGCGAGTCCGCCTGCCGATGCAGGGGACACGGGTT